>NC_064307.1:26860445-26891687 GCF_023373825.1 Bactrocera dorsalis | reverse complement strand
AAAAAATGTTGAGTTTGTCGCGTCAACGCGTAATTCATTTGTATAATAAAAATTTTTAATGCTAAAGTAGCCGCTGGCACGAGCGCTAATCTCTGTTGGTGCGGTTTAACTGTGAGTCACATTGTGCTGCTGTTGCTGAGTGGGGGTTAGAAAATTCGAATTCAAATCCTGTTCCAAATTTCGCCAATTTCTTATATTTATTTATGAATTTATAGCCTTTGATATTTAAAGAAACTTGTTTTAAAAAGATTTCACTACCAGGTGTATTGTATGTATGTTTGTATAAAAGTCAAAAAAGTCGATTTTTAAGGGAGCGGCTTAAAGTTTTCGATTGTCTCTTATATACTTAATTTTTCTAAGACTTGTTTTAATTGGCCGATGTAGACGGTATAAAGCCAACCGGAAGTTTGAAATACTACTGTTGGCAAAAAATAAAAAATAGTAAGACTTTTTAATTTAAATTTCGCGCAAAAACCCATTTGTCAATATTATTTCTAACTATGTTCGTATGACTGTCAGTTACATCTGTGCCAAATGTCACATTAAAAAATCATTAGTGTATATCGTCACCTGAAATGCAAAATAACGTAACAACATTTTCTGAAATTTACAGTGGCATGAATGAAACAGGAAATAAAATGGAACATGAATGAAACGAAATTTTAATATTGGTTAAAACTGGTTTATATCTGACCGCAGAACCAGAAAATGTTGAACAAATGTAATATTATAAATGTAATAAATAAAAACAAGAAACTCTTTTTTGAATTTTTTGACGATAAGTTATTTTGCATTTCAAGTGACGATATATGTACATATAGTATTAACGCTTTACTTTCTGAAGTACATTGATTATGAGGATTAAAAAAAACAGCAATAGAAATATTATTGTTATATTATTTTATTAACCAAAGACTTCCTTAAAATGTTACTCCAGTTGCCTTGCCTTGGTGGAACCGTTCCCCATGTTCGTTACTTGCTCGTCACTTACGGCCTTAAAGTTTCGGGGAAAAAATCCAGATGGGGGTCCAGTAAGTGAATTTTAAACCAAACCAATTTATTTAGGCAGTAAGTAGTTCAGTCACAAGATCTTTGTAATTGTTAGCTTTCACATTTCCAAGAAAATGTTTAACAATGCTGTTAAAGGCACTCCAGGCTTGTATTTGAGTTTTATTGAGCATTTCCTCAAATGTGTTATCTTTCATTAGTTCTCTTATTTGCGAACCACTCCTTAATTTTTGCTTCATTGACTCTTGTAAATTTTTGTTTCAGATATAAGAACCCTCTTCCATTTCTGCCCATTGCTTTAGCAAAATTCTTTATTAAACCCAATTTAATATGCAAAGGTGGTGGTAATACCTTTTTGGGATCAATTAGAGGTTCACTGGTAACGTTTTTTGTCCCAAAGTGTAACGAAGAAAAAAATTTAAAGTTTTTTGTTGTCCGCTCTAATGTATAAGTGTGTTCGTTTGATGCTGAAGTGTATGACTAATGCCTGTTAGATAATCTGGCATTCAAGTCAATATATGAAATATGAATAATTGAAGACGAGTTTAGCTTAAAACAAGAAAAAACATTACCTTCGGCTGCATCGAAACTATAATACCCTTCTCCGGTGTATTTTTTATACCGTAATGGGAATAAAAATAGCTTTATTTTGATTTTGGATCAGTCAGTTTGATGGAAGTTAGGTGCTATGGTACTCTGATATGAACATTATATTCGAAGATTGTATATGTAACCGTTGCCTAGAACAATAATCTATGCGACATATATTTTAGGAGTTTACCACATTCCTTTTTGCATGTTACAGACTTCGTATCAAACTTAATGCCACTTTGTATGTTCAGGGTATAATGAAGTGTACACAGAACATGCCAAATTACCCATATATTCTCTATTTGGCTTTTGGTTCACTCATATTAATGCAATGAATAATGGATATTTCTATTAAGGAAGCATTTAAAAACAAATTGATGATAATTAGTGTCATCTCATTCTCCAAAAACACTTAACACTTCACCTAAAATGATTTTACCCTACATGTACGTGTAAAAATGCCAGAGGTTTGCTAATGAATTTGCATACCAATAAGTGCATATAATGGATAATTTTTAAAAGGGATATCACCTTAAGCTCTATTTTGACATCCGTTCTTCTTCAATTTTTGAAATTTCTGCGTAACGACTTTATTTGAATGTAATACTGTACTTGTCAACTATTTAAAGCTTGATTTGTGACACAAAGCCCAAAGAATTCTTGGAGCCACTGCAATTTCGAGTTTAAAATATGGCGGAAGTTCGAAATAATTATGTGTATTAGGCATATGTATGAGACTAGGAGTAGTATAAGCCCGATTTTATCAATTTTTCTGGTGGAATGACTTCCTTTTTTCCTACTATAATTTTATAAATTAACCAAAAATTTATCCAAATGTGTGAAAGATAGTTCTTTGTTACACATATTTGATCCTAAAATATGAAAAACCCTCACCATATTGTTGTATTAAATAAATTTTGGTTATTTTTTGGTAAGAAGCCTGAGAGTGGAAATCACGTGATTTTTGTATGCGCAAACTAAATGCGCAGAACGCTAAACGGGACCACAAAATCACAAAAACAAGAACACTTCAATACTTTGATGAACAAATTCCTCCTCTGGACTCTTGATAACATTAAAAGATACCAGGAAAAAAAACTTATTTTGTTGACTTTTATTTAATCACTATAAAATATTTTAGTTATAAAACTTAAGCTCGAACAAAATCAAAACTTTATTTAGATAGTCAAATGCTAATTCTCTAAGCTATATATGTCTTCTTCTTCTTTATTGGCGTACACACCGGTAACGCGGTTATAGCCGAAATAACAACAGCGCGGCAGTCGTTCTTTCTTTTCTTTGATTGGCGCCAATTGGAGATTTCAAGCGAAGCCAGGTCCTTCTCCACCTGGCCTTTCCAACGTAATGGAGGTCTTCCTATCAATGGATTGATTAGCAGCTGCACGTAATAGGCTTGAAATGCTGTCCCACAGTTCCCTTATACCGAGTTGCTGATGAGTGCTCTCAGAGAGCAGGAGTGCAATTCGAGTAGAAAATCCTTTGGTTGTCTCTTGTGATTGCAGCTTCTCGACGCCGAACTTTCCTTATGTTTGTTGACGTGCGTTTTTTGCTGCACAGAGGCGAGTGAGTATCTTCGTTGCAACAAGAAAGTGGTTCTTTGGTTTTGAAAAAAACAAGTTTAAAATTGAATGCGCTCAAACGCAAGCAATAGAGGCGAAATGGTTAATGCGCTCTTATATGAAAAATACTGGCAATACCAATTTTTCGTGCCATATTCTAAAAAATTCATACTAACATTGTATGAAAAAAAATATTTTTCTTTAATCCCAATGTGATTCCCAAAATTTTGACTACGCCACTGTATGCTACACAACTTCTGCTCTTGAGTTTCAAAGAATTTATGCAAATGTCTCTAGAGTAATTTTTCTCAAACTACATGTTTGTACATAAATAAATAAAAACATATATACACATTCATATACATACAAAACAACAAAATATTAATTTATTATTCTTACGAATTTTTTCCCCTAAAATATCAATTATTTTTTCATGTTTGACTAAACTTGTTTTAAATTTGGCTCTGTCATCAGTCTTCCTGATTGCAAATGTCTCTTGCTACTTTTTCTTTTCTATTATTCTTGATTTTTTAAATTAATATTGCTTTGATTTTCACTTAGCACACCCATAAATAAAGAAACTGCATTTCATTTTTAGGTTGAAATCAATATAACATAACAAACAGGGTGGGTCATCTAAGTTAGTGCGCAAATTTGTATAATCGACTGAATAAAAAAAATATATTTGACACAATTTAAAAAGTGAATCTTAAAGACCGTTGATGGAATAATGTCATTTATTATTGATATTTTAATTTAATTTTTTAGTTCGTGTCTGAATATGAGTGTGGGTGTGAGAAATTGCCTTATCTAAGCATTAAATTAACATATAAAACTGTAATTTGGTATAGACGAAATTCGATCAGACGAATTCCTTTAGTACTCCTATCGATACTGCAAACATGGATGCAACGGAAGATATATATCGGGACCCAACTGACCGATTTGAACCAAATTTGATGCGTGACATTTCTCTGATATTTATATTATAATACGAAAATGGGAAAAATCGGATTACAGAAAACACTTAGGTTCCTATCGTCGGGCATGCTTTCATGCGATAATGCCTTGCAAAGAAACTGATACATGTAACTTCTCAGTTCTTCGCCGCCGTATTCTTTGTTGTTCTTCAGACGTTTAACTGCTATTCGAACCTCTCCATAGTCGGACAATGGAACATCTATTCCATCGTCATCTATTGGGGAATCGAGTTCACTATCTTCAGATTTACACTTTCATTGCCGTTCAGTAGGCTGAAAAAGTGTTCCCTCCATAATTTCAGTGTGCACTGAATATCTGCCAACAGATCACCTTTTTGGGTTTAAATCTTTTGGTAGAATTTTTTAGTATTTTCCCTGCCGACCAGCATCTCAAACTCTGCATACTTACGTATCTCGACCTCTTTATTTTTTGTCTCGCTTCCCTCTTCAACTCTCGGTATCTATCCCATAACGCTCGTGGTGTGGTCGATCGCAACATTGATATACTAGTACTGGCAGTCACATTTATGTCAAGTTTCATGTCAAAATATTCATTAGTGTTTGAGATACGTGTCGTTTTGTGAGCTGATAAAAGGGAGTTTTTCGTTTTTTGCGATGTCGAAATTTGTTGAGCAAAGAATTTGCATTAAATTTTGTTTACGGAATCAATTTTCTGCTGCGGATACGTTGAGGATGGTGCAGAAAGCCTTTGGTGATGAGGCTATGTCTAAAAAAAATGTTTACAAGTGGTATAGTGAGTTCCAAGCCGGCCGTGAACGTGTCGAAGACGAAGAGCGTCCAGGGCGACCATCAACCTCAACCGACGAAGCTCACGTTCAACAAATCAAAGATTTGGTGTTGAAAAACCGTTGATTAACAATTAGAGACCTTGCTGATGAAGTTGGCATATCGAAAGGCTCAGCCAATACCATTTTGAAGGATGTTTTGGGCTTCAAGCGCGTCAAATCTCGACTGGTACCGAAAACTGGCGATGAGACTTGGACCTATGCTTACGACCCCGAAACAACCGATCAATCGAGCGAATATCGTGCCAAAAGAGAGCCGAGACCAAAAAAATCGCGCCAAAGTCGCTCAAAAATCAAGGTCATGTTGACTGTTTTCTTCGATTATCGTGGTGTTGTGCATTATGAATTCCTTCCAACCGGTCAAACAGTCAACAAGGAATATTATTTGAACGTTATGCGTCGTTTGCGTAACGCTATCCGCCTAAAAAGGCCGGAATTGTGGAAAGACAATTCTTGGTTTTTACACCACGATAATGCACCATCCCATACTGCCCTCGTAATTCGTGATCATTTCGCCAAAAACTCAACCCATATCGTTCCGCAACCACCTTTTCGCCAAGCTCAAAAGACCGCTCCGGGGACACCGTTCTTATACGATAGAGGAGATTCAAGCCGCAGAAATTAAGGGGTATTCTAGAGACATGTAAGATACGAAATTTGCTAAGTGTCGTAAAAAAAAGTAATTAATATTTTTAGTAACCATTGTTTAGTAGTTACTTATTAACATTAAAGAAACAGAGGAAAAGTTAGAATCTTCAAAAATTAGCAGCTCATGAAAAAATTGGCACATGATCATTCCGAAAATTTCAACTCTCCCACCAATCTAAAAAAAATATTAATTTACAATAATGACGTTGTCTAGAACTTCGAAATTTTTTTTACGAAATCGACTGCCTAAAAAAAGCAATTTTTGTATGACATATTTTGCTGTTCGGATTTTTAGAAATTGTAAAATTTAAATTTGGGGATGTGGTCAGTTCTAGGCAGAGACAAGCCTATAGAAAATCCCTTTAAAAATTTCAGGTAGATGAATCGGGTAGAATCTGAGAAATCGTGGATATCATTTTGAAAAAGATATATGTAGTACTTATGTATATCACTGATAATAATTTGAATTTTGAAAAATCTATTTTTTTTATTTCTAGACGAGAATAGTTTTATAGAATTGCACTTATATAACGTTTCGTTCTTTGCAAACTTTTATGCATACTTACCAACTTTTTCATAAACCCACACTTTAACACGACCCTGTTCAATTTTTTCGATATACCAATGATCCAAAAATTTTGAAATCTTGCCTGTATGTTGCAAGAGATAATGAGTACATGAATGAAAGGCAACTGCTTATTCTGTGTATATTTACATATGTATGTATGTAGTATTAGAATGCGCTTACAATAATTATTAACTATAAAAATTTTGCTAAATAAAAATTACTAAATTACTTTTGTTAACCAACGAGCATTTGATCAATTTGTTTACCCGTTGGTAATGTAATTTGCCTTTTTGGCAGGCCACAATGGTTCTCGTGATTTGTTTAATGATTAAATATATTCTGTGTGCATATGAGAATGCAAACTATTTAAATTATAATTGTTATATGCATGCGTACAAATATAATTTTATTTGTAGACCCTGTAACGGCCACGATCCTCTTCATTCGGATGCGTGCGTATATACTCGAGCGAACGAAGTATGTAGTCTGGTATTGGTGGCGGTCGGGGTAGATGACGTCCAACAGCATGGAAGCCCAGTTCATCAGCAATGTAACGCACTTCGATAGGTATGCCCTCGGGTGAGGTGTAGCTAAATATGCCTATAGCTTCCAGTGCGCTGCCCGCGGCCTGTACTGCAATACCGTTACTCGTCGAGTAAGCATACCGATAGATACCCAAGTCGTCGGCTGGTGCCACATTATATAGCGTGATCACTGCATCGGGATCGCCAAGTTGAACAGCATGTAGCGGTTCGATCGCTGTGCTGGTAATGCATATAAAGGCCAATACTAAAAAGACACACTGTGATTTGTTAAGAACAATATAAGTGGCAATAAGTTCATAAACATATATATAGTTGTATGTACATATGTATGTTAGTGTATATAATAATTTGATTAGTCGTTTTTTAAGTTATTCGTGATTCATTTTATTAATTTGACAATTAAATAGTACCGACATGTTAAACAATATTTAATCTTAACTCTCAGTAGGGATGACATTGAGTTTAGTAAGAGTGCATTTAGATGAGGACTCTTTCTGTCGTTCACGCGAGCGACACGACTCTCAGCAAATGTATGCGTTGCACAAACATATTTTTGATGTCCTAATTTTTATCCTCTTCTTCTATTCCATTATAATATGTATATTTACATACATTTTTTTATACGTATCACCGAAAACTTGTCGAGATAGATATTTATATATATGCTGAAACTTTTTATGCGCGTTCATTGGCATAAAAAAGTACGAGCTCGTGTTGAGAGTAATCGGACTACTGCCATGTCCACGAAACGCCATTAACCGAAAACGTAGAAAGTACTATAACTACTAAATTAAGATGTATTTGGCCCAGAGACCCGTAGTACCAAAGCCTTTTGGCTGAAAACACATACTCGAGATCCGCCCGACCGATTTAAATCAACCGGTATATGATATTCTAAAGATATTCCTATGTTACAGTGCAAAAATGTGTGAAATCGGACTACAGGCACGCCTACTTCGCATATAACACAATTTTAAATTCCATTTGAAACTTTCACCTTACAGAACACAAATCAAGAATGTATTTTTAAAACACCCCTCGTCCCTAACCTTAAAAATTAACCAATAAAGAAATTGACTATGCAGAAATTGGTTGCTGACTATGCCAGCCCTAGGTTTAGTATTAAATATGCTGGTTTAACCAAATATTAAAAAAAACACTAAGTACAAATAATTGCATAACTTTCACCCTAACCTGAACAGTCACAAGTTTATTTAATGCTAAGCATTGATACAGAATATTAAAGCCGCCTAGGACTGGAGAACGCCATCTGTTGGTAATAGTGAAATTGGTTTGTGACCATGGTACTGCTAGGAAATTCTCGCATAATTGTATTGCGATTTTTTAAACAAAATTAAATTTCAAATAAAATATATTTTGTTTAGAAATATCTACGCTTATGGGGTTAAACCTTTCTAGAACTCGTTAGACTTATTTTTTTTTGGGTCTACAAACTTAGTGTTTTAAGAATAACATAAGAAACAAAGTTATAATAGAGTACACGCTTTTAAAGTGCTTATATTTTTCATGGTGGCTGTCGAAGCCACGTGCTGCGCGCTTGAAATTATGCAGTATATATTTTACGACAAGATTACCTAGGAAGATGTGCGAATTTTTAGACATTTTTTTAAATGCCCACCAAATATTTGTCCACCGGAAGACAATATATTAAATTTTTCACCTTTTGTGAGTTTTATGTGAATAAAATTAAAATATTTTTGGTACCAGTCAATGTATACATTTTTAATTTAACAGATAAATTTGAAAAAAAAAATTAAAAATAATAAGGTCTCGTAAATCTAGTTTAACTTTTTTTTTTCGTTTTTGCATATCATTCTGACACTTTAAGCAACAACTAAATTTTTGCATTTTGTTTAGTTTAATGTTAATTTTAACACTTAATTACTGTTAATAAAATTAACTTTTAGAAAAATTTCGGCGTGGAATTAAAATAAAATTATAATTGGGGATTTAAAAATATACTAGACTATCACAAAATTAAAAAAATAATAATAATGAGTAATTTATAAAATATTGAAGTTAATAATGACTTTTTTATGGTATGTTTGAAAAGCCAGCAGTCACATGTTATTTTCACAGTTACATTGGAAATAGTCTAATTTCAGAACTTGAAAGGTGTACTTTTCGCATTAATTTAGAAGTTCAAATTTTTATAAAAGGTTAATATTTTTTGTTTTTGTTTTTTATATATAATAATATTTTTTATTTTTGCTTCACTCTTATTAACATATTAAGGTCACAATATTTTAATATTTAGTACACTTTAGTTGTACACTTTTCATTTAAATATTTTCTTTTTTTTCAATTGTTAAATTAATAACTCCCACACTTACGGGGCTCGCTTGTGTTCTATTTATCCGCCGCATCTTCGATCGCTTGTTTGAACTATATTTTCTTAAATTTCTTTTAATGCAAATAATTTTTTAAAATAATTTTTGTTAATGCAAATTTTTTCGTTTTCGTTAATGTTTTGTAAATTTTTTTTCCGTTTCGTGTTTTAGACTTTTTGTCTTCTTTTTCGCTTCTTTTGTATATGTTTAGGGTTTGAAGTGATTTTCACAACTGCGGGCGAGCGCGTATAACTTTATGTTTTTTATATCGTATGATCCAACTGTTTGAAATTAATCGACAACAATCTGGCCACGAGCGATTAGCCACCAAACTTAGCCGATAAATACTTATGTATGTGTATACTTGTGCAAGTATCCAGTGCTTTGTTAAATGGGAGGTTGATTAGTTTAGTTGCTATATTTGTCGTTCCAACTTTATTATCGCTCACTCGCACATACACACGCATACAGACTTATATCTATTTTTCGGATGTTTATACACATGTGCATACTCGTACACATGTTTTTCTCTCATATCCATTGTTGACCATCGTCTGCCTCGAAATAGTCTAATTTGTTTACAGTCATCTTCGAAAATTTCAGCAAAAATTTGTCGCTTCTTCTCCGCCCATCTGTTTCGATCTGTATTTTCGAAAAAAATCTGGTTTTTCACTTTTTGTTAATATTTCTCTTTTTTTGCGAAATTAACATATTTTCATTTAAATATTTTTGTTGCTCAATTTGTGTTTTATACCTTAGCACATATGTATGTGCGTTTGTTTAAATACTACTGCTAAATTATAAAAAAGTCGCAGTAGACGGATTAAACTATGATTTAGGCAAGTGTTTATGAATTCCTTTATCAATAGCAACCACGATCTGCTAGTTTGCTAATCATCGTTAAAAATAAAATATATACATGCATATCTACATAATAAAATTTATGTTAACTAAATACCGTTAAATATGACGAAATTTTGTAGCGTTTTAGTTGTTGTCTTAATCTTATTTTTTATAGACGCTCGCCAGCTTAATTAATAGTGTTTGTTAAGCGTTTCAGCTGTTCCTAGTGGAACCTGAATTAGAACCGGACAATTGTTTTCGGTAGCGTGAGGAGGTTGTTCAATTATGGATTTGTATGCGTTCTGCTCTAACGCAAAATAACTTGAGTAGCATATGTTTTGGGACACATTAGATTGGTAACACAATATACCCTTAAGGGTCGGATTGGGTGCGGACTTTGTGACGATATTAGATACTTGTATGTCATGACAAGCGACACTTGGTAAATTTGTCTGACCACTCTTGATTCCAGATGTTTTTATCTTGCAATATTTCTATACACCCCGAGAACCATAGTAAAAATTGCAAATGTAAGACAGGAAACGGAGAAGATCTTCGAGCTTATACAAATTTGTAAAATTCTAAATTGGAATATGCCCTCGAAGGCTCTGCTATGTTGCGAATCATGCTGTTGAGGAAGGCGTCTAAAACTTTCTTAATCTACTCTTTCGAAGAAATTTCTTCATGCTATTCGTCGATCTTATGTTTTCTGGCAATGTATTTGTTATTCCAACACTAACATCAGCAATATCACATTCTTGTGTTAAATGATGCCTGCACTCTTTCAATTTATGAATCTGCATCAGTATGTTTTCATGCTCAGTTCAGTGAAAGTGAATATTAATTTCATATTAAACAACCAGCTTTTGAAGAATTCAAGCGAAGAACCAATTACGTCATAACTACAGTAGACTCGTGGAAACTCGAACTTACGAAAACCATACTTGTTCGAGTTAACGAATGTGATGTATTATAATTATTTTATTCGATTTGTCAATGTTTTTATTACAACTGTAATAGAGTTCTGGACTTTGAATATATGTCCTTCCGGCAAATATGTGGATGACCTTTACTCAGGATTTCGAATTAAAAAATTTTGTCGTAAAAACTAAATTTTCATTAATAAATTCCTTTTTCTTCCCGACGGAAGAGAAGGACGGTGTGACCAAAGATGAAGCCCATCTATGAGAGCTGCCCCTGCCAGATGTCAAAATCGTACTTGGTGATTTTAACGCCAGGCCAGGGTGGGCAAGGAAGGTATTTTTGGCACAACAGTCGGTAAATTCGGCCTCCACGACTAAACATCCTCAAATGGGTTGAAAAAATTCATCAAGCTACCTGACTGTCTCCGGATTCGGAAAATCCACAAGCCAGATCGATCGTGTTGTGACAGACTGAAGACACGTCTGCGGTATTTTAGACGTGCGTACGCTCCGAGTTCCTTACGTGCAGCCAAGATACGCACACGCCTCTGTGCAGAAAAAAAACGAAGCTAATACGACTGTGAAGCTGACGTTGAGCAAGACCAAAAGCTCCGTCAAGATGGGGAAGGACCTGTCCGAGACGTTCGTATAGTGAAAAAGGTTCTGCAAATCAATTTTAGCATTTGGCATTACTTTCATCTTGCTTGAACTTCATTTTTACCCTTTTGCTAGTAAAACAGTAAAATATGCCGAACATGCGATTTTAGATCTTCCACCATTTAGATGATTTAATCGCTACAAAATACTAAGGGGCACATCTAGTGTGATAACATAAAAAAAACGTAGGTTTTTGGAACTTAAAAAAAATTACTGGATCGGTGGTTTTAAAATTTTCAGGGTATGTTAAGACATTCTTCAGAAATACAGAGCGAAGCTTTTAAAAAAAAGTATTTTTTTTAGTTATAAGAGATCTCCGACGGCCCTAAAAAAGGTCTTCATCTGCTGCTGTAATTCCGGCTTTCTCCGCGGATGAAACCTAAAAATCCTCGTTAAACTAGAAGTTATTTTCCTTACATTGGTAAATTTTATCTCAAAATTTGGTAATTTTTTGACTGCGAAAAAAAAATTGATTTTCATGATGATCGAATCGCTTGTTTTGGAGTTATCACCAAAAAAGGTTTCAGGTATCAAAATTGTGAAATATTCTGAGAAATTTGAAGAATATTCTTGTGGAGAAGAATTCAATATTAATTGTTATGAGGTTATTATTATGCTACATTTAAGCATTAGGGACTATAGAATTCAATTATATTGCACAATGTAAAGACAAAAGAGGCAGTCGGCTTAGTTTAACCAACCAATTAAATGAATAAATATAATATATTAAAATAATAATAATAAGAAAATACACGTTTCTATTAGAATGCCCTCCAATGTTTGCTCTTGACAGTTATTTCCAGCTCTACTGTATAAAACCTTCGATTTCAAATTAGAATTTTACAGTATACTTAGTATAATAAATTTGTAAGAAGAATAGCAGTGTGAAGAATTTGAAATAATAATACTCATAATCTTATGCAGCTATCAATATTCTTAATAAAATAAACATAGAATTGTATATGTATTCTAATTTGGTAATTTGGTGTGTGCAAACTCGATACACTTGTCAAAGTTATGAATATGAAAATACCACACTAAATAATAATAAATAATCTATATTTATTTGTTTATGCATTTATAAGAAACTGAAGTGGGTTTCAAATCATTTGCTTAATTAAAGTTTATTTGGACAATAAAATACTATGTTGAAGTGGAAGACAACCGAAAATATTAAGAAATATTTACGCATGTGTGTACATGTCTGTGTGTATCTCTGAAAATGCTAATCGCACGCTTTGATTTCCATATTTTACACATTGAACTGAAAATAAAAAACTAAAATACTATTTGCATTAAGAAAAATGTGATGAATGCAGTGAGTAAGCCGAAAGAAGCCAACGAATGCCGTTAAATGTGATTTTGATTTCTTCAAAATTTGTCTGCAAATTTATACAAAAATATTCTAATTTGCGCGTGGTTCACTGTGTTAATGATCACTATGGGCGGTTTAGAGCGGAAGTGTTGTGGATTATCAGATATTGATAAACAAAATTCCAAAAATAAGATAATAATAAATATGATAATGCTGCACGGTTGCGGCACAGTGGAATATTTTACAAATATGTTTATGTGTGTATGTGTTTCTGCATATTTATATATGAATGATGGCTTGAAATGGCTTTAACGATTGTTCAATCACTGCAGTTCAATCGAATGATTTGTGTATATCACTAATTCATCATAATTCACATAAAATACATATGTCCTTTAAAAAAGAAATAATATTAAAAACAACAAACAATTGTAACTTCGGCTGTTAATAATATCCTTCACAGATGCATTTCATATCGGAAAAAAGTGTATGAAAAGTTGTTTAACTTTGTTTTTGATCGTTCAGTTTATTCGACAGCTATATACTATAGTGGTCCGATCTTAACAATATATTCGCATATTGTTGTGCTGCCTTGAATAATAATATGAGCCAAATTTTGTGAAAATATCTTTTAAAATAAAAAAGTTTTTCATACAAGAACTTGATTTCGATCGGTCAGTTTATAAGGAAGTTATATGCTATAGTGATCCGAACTCAAAGATTCCAACAAACGAGCAGTTTCTTGGGTTGAAAAAGATGCATGCAAAATTTTAGATCGATCAAATCAAAAACTGAGGGACCAGTCAATAATATACAGACAGACGGACAAGGCTAAATCGACTCAGCTCATCATGTTGCTCATTAATATATACATTTTATAGGGTTTCCGATGCTTCTTTTTGGGTTTCGCAAACTTAATATACCCTGTTCAGGGTATAAAAAGGAGACAGCAAACAAGTTCGTTGCTTAAGTCTTACGTTCCATTCCATGTCCACTGTTGCACAGCTAGCAAATACTAATGATCATTTAACACTCAAATGTATGGATGTTCACTGCAATTCGTACAATAAATCATTCCTTCAAGACGTGTTAAATAGAAGAGTAAAGAAACAATTTTAGAAACATAAATTTCTTGTTTCAATGCAAATCTTGACTCAATGATAATTTCCGAACAACTTTTGGGTGGGAGTTTACCTACACATACATGCGTGTGTGTGTTATGAAAACTAGTTTACGCTAATTTTTGAATCGCAATTCAAGTAAAACAGATGAAATATTTTTCTCAGTTATATGCCTACGGTTTTGTAGCCACGTCGAATATTTTACGCCTTTAAAAAGAATTAGAAGTTTCCAACCAACTGGACTTGACTTCATTAGCGTTCAGTCCTCAAATGGGTTTGTTGTTGTAAATCGTTTTTTGCACAAATATGTCCAAAGCAAGAATGTCGTTTTATGCCCAGATAGCTTCATTACCGTGCTTATTTGAATTTGATTAATTCTTAGGTATATCTTATACATGTTTTTGTTTTTTTTTTTTGGTTTTTATTTGTCATTCTAATCTTCGGCTGAGTTTTAGCACGTGAACTTGGTTACTGCTTCATTTAACCCAAAAATGTGATTTGTATGACATTTATATGCATAAAACGTCTAAATTTGCACTGTTTGCCAATTTAGAAGGTTAATGACACTAATTATTTAATTTGAAATTGAAAAAAAGAAATAATTAGTTCTTGTATGATTGAATAATTTATTTAAAATAGTAAGCTTTTCAAGCTGACAATCACGGAAATCAAATAATTTAAATACTTTCAAAGCAAGAATAAATATTTTATATATAAATATTTAAAACAAAATAAATGATGTAGTAAAAGTAAATTAAAGATTATTTTGTTCTTTTATTCCCTTTTATTGAATATGCGTCTTTTGATTTCGTGCAAACGTTTTGACTTCGGAAATTATAATTTCATGATTGCTTTCATTTTGATCCAATACAGGTCTCTATAATTGTTTAAACTCAGAGTAAAATATAAAATTGATTGTTTTCCTGATGTAAGGAGGGCACTGTCAGGCACTAAAATCACTGCTGCAATGATATAGGCCTTCTCCGTTACCCAACCGCCTATTAGAAATTATTGTCCGTACAATGAATCATTGTAATAACCTCCAGACTTTTTAAAAATTTAAATTTAACCCAAAATTTTGGTAGTTTTTGGCTTGCAATCAAAAACTGATGGGTTTTGTAAAGAGAACTGGTGATCCATTTCTAAGTTCCCTACTTTTTTAAAGAAAAAATACTAAAACTTAAAATTTAATGGGGAATAAAACATTCAAAATAACATTATTTGGCATTTAGTTTTTGAAGATTATCTCTTTCAAATGTTTGCCGTGACCCTGTATCAGATGGTCCATCCGTTAAGTACAATGACTCGTTCAAGCATTTCGTTTGGTTACTAGCAAATGTTACGCTGGATGTTTTGCTCCAAGACCTGAATCAAAGCGGGATTGTCCGCAAACGCCTCAGACTTTAGGTACATAGCCCCACAAGATAAAGTCTAACGGTGTGATATTACACAATCTTGGTGGCCAATCAACTGTCACCGGAGTGTGCTCTCCATAAAACCTTCGAATGATGCGATGTGTGGGAAGTGGCGCCGTCTTGTCGAAACTAAATGTCGCCGAGATCACGAGCTTTGTCTTCCACGGTCTTCGTGTACCTTCACAGCGTGCTGGACGTGGTCTATTTGGTCGAATATTATCCAATAATGAATGCTGTTGATGGTGTTGCGAATAGTACGCTCCGTAGGCCGATTATGTTGGCCATAAGTTGAGAGAAGCGCGCGTAACACATTCTTTACAGAATTTCCGAAATAAAGTTAAATGATTTGTAAATGTTGTTTAGACGTAATAAGTCCATCCATGATGAAATGGCCAACAATATCGAACAAAAAAAAAAACACGAAAGCTTGTCACGACTCACACATGATCTGTCAAAAAAAAAGTTATTGAAAGAGGTACCTCCATTTGGATCACCCGTTATTTACAGATCACATAGAATTTCATTTGAACGGATCATTTCTTTCCGAGCAATCAGTCAAATATATAATATGTGATTTTGAGAAAAAGACAAACTTGTGAAGCTTATTCATCTGAGTGGCTACAAAAATTACTTGAGATATCGATCAAGCCAAATTCGGAATTTTTCCAGTCATTGTGTCTAAAAAATATTTTATACATTTCAATTCGTTTATTTTGGGTTAAAAAATAAAAATTAAATTTTCAATTACAATATCGGGCATAAACATGATTTTTGGCAATACATCGACTCTGTCGTCATGTATCGGTATTATTACTCCTATTCTCTTCTCTAAGATAAGTGCAAGGAACATACAGAGAAGTAAGAATTTATTTGTTAAAAAAAAAATAAAACAACTTTATACATTTTAAAATTCTTTCTTTTAATTTATTGTAGTTTATTCGATTTGAGTAAAATTTATGGTAATTATACCTACATAACACATTAACACACATGCCTATATTCACCACAAGTAGCGGCAACAAACATAACAAAAGGTTAAAGAATGAAAATGTGTTTATAATTTACTTGTTCAATATTATTTTTTCCAATACTATAAAATTATTTAAAACCCACTAATAACCAACAAAATGCTATGACATAATATGTTTGGGTCTTAAAAATGCAAACCAAACAAACCTAAAAAAAATATCACATAGGAGTATAAAAGATGAAGCAAAATTAAACCTGTTGAAACCTTTCTTATGCAAATTTCTGCTGAAACATAAATATGCTTGCTTGTTTGTATGAATATATCTTTACACAGGTTTGGTTTTGATTGTCTGCTTTTGGGGATTGCGACACAGATAAGCGAATTAATGAGTAACGTGTCGAAATGGACGGGCAATCAATGGGGAACTCTGACATCTGATTAACTGACTGATTCACGTGAGTCGCATGAATGGTGGGAACTACTAACCAGAAAGAGAATTTAAAATAATTTTCAATTTTAATATCCACTTAGCTAGTTTTCAAAGAGTAGTCAAATTGATTTTTCAAGTTTACTAATTTCTTTTGTTGAACACCTGATTAATGGTGATAGACAATCTCAATTAATAATTTGCATATTCTTCATAGAGTGGTGCTTTTTAACTGTCAACGAATTTCTTTCAAGAACGTAGCTGAGTCGATGAGTTTGCTTGGCGTAAAATGAAAACAATTGTTAAGAGATAAAAGAATTTTGGAGTTTTTCATAAAAGTGTTATTAATTGTTTGTTAATTCGAGATTTTGAGAAAGTGAAAGTCTTAGAATTTTCAATTATTACGCATATGCGCCTCACTTTGCTATGCTTTTGCGAAGAATTGATACAAAGAATTCAAGCAGCTGGTAGGGACCGAGATTGCGAAAAAATGTACACACTTGATATACATGCTTTACTCTACAAAACTCCTGAAATCCTTTGACAATCTAAAATTCACGAAATAGTCCCCAATGGGAATTTAAAAATCTGGCTTTAGATGAGTACTCAGTAACCGTAAGAATAACTAATTCAAAGTAAAAACTGAACGGTTCCGAAACCAGTGTAATTCACCTTATCAAGTGAACTAGAAGAGGTTGTAATGTCTGATGTTGTCGAACAAATATTTCACGCTTTTATAACTGAACAGATATTTTACTTATTTGGATGGTATAATTCCTCTAGCGGAAAAATGGCAAAAGTGGTCAACCAAAATAGTATATATTTGTTTATTTGTTTATTAGTATAAATGTAAGGCGAAGGACGTTCTGGCCGACCAACAAAATTTAATATGAGGACTGGAAATGATGATGATGAAGATTTTCGCAGAGCTCTTTGGCAGTCACTGAAGCAGCTATTTTAAGACGATGAAAAATGCATTCATTACGACAACTCTATTCGCAAAAAATCATATATGAAACCTTGACAAAAAGCCAAATAACGGCAAATTCGAACATCCAGGATAGCAGCCAAGGTAATGCCGAAACACTTTTTTTATTGTGACAATGCTCGGTCTCATATTGTAAGACCCGTTAAAAACTATTTTGAAAACATCAGCAAGAAAGTTTTGCCCCACTCGTCTTACAAGTATATCCAAGAATTTACTTGGTCTGATACTATTTGCACCGTTCACATCATTGCAGTTATATGGGATGTAATCCACAAATTGCCAAAAAGATAGGAAAGTGTTACACTTTGCATAAAACCATTATACATACTTCTATGAGCAAAAAGTAGTAAGACTTTGTTCATAATTTTAAAATTCTTACTTTATTCTTCAAAATCTATGTCTTCCCTCTAAAAGTAACCTCCCTTGGTTGCCATAAACTTGTATCAATGTTTTTTTCCAATCCTCGAAACATTAACAACTCTTTCAATATCCGAAACAGCCTTCAATGTGCGTAAAGACTCACGTTTGATATCTTGAATAGACTCAAAAAGATTTCTCCGGAGCACTCGTTTGAGTTTGCTTTATTGCGCATAACACTCAAATAGTATTCCTTGTTGATAGTTTGGCGATTTTGTAATCAATCGTCACTTTTCTTGGGGCCAAATGATATTGCAAAATGGTTTTCATTGATCCTTCCGATATTCCAACGATTCCAGTAAGATCTCTGACTGTTAATCGTTGATTCTCAGGGACCAATTCTTTTATTTTATTGACGTGTCGATCAATCAATTGAAGTTGATGGCCACCCTGCACGTAGTTTGTCATCAATGCGTTCTTGGCCTTTTTTGAATAATTTGTACCAATAAAAGAAACTTGCTCGCGACAAACATTTATCACCGAGAGTCTTTTCTCACATTCTGAAAGTTTCGGTACCAGAAATTTGATTCCACACATAAAATTTAATGGAACTTCTTTGTCGAATAATTTTACTCATCGTAAAAATCGCAGAATGCACTTTATGTACTTCAGAAAAACAAGTGTGTACGAAACACTAATGATTATTTTGATTTGACATTTGGCGCAGATGGCACAGTCAGTTATACCAATCCTGAAAAAAGAATAATTTGACGAAGGAGTTTTCGCGCGAAATTTAAATTAGAAAGTCTTACTGTTGAATTTTTGCCCACATTAGTATATTTTGACTTAAATAAATTCTCAAATTTGAAAAAAATACTCGGCAGTAGTAATGTATCCAAAAAACCATATTAAAAGCATTAAGACAAAATAAATTGTAGGTTAGATTTCCTGAGATTTCACACTTTCACAATGTTTCTTTTTTTAAATCATCACATTTATATCCAGAATTTCGGAACTTTTAAGGCTGCTATTTGGCTTTTCCTCAGCATTTAAACGAACATCCCAGTTAAAAGGTTTTCACAAATTATTAAGCGTGCAGTTTGTTTATAAACTAGTGTATTTGTGGCCTATACTCAATTGTTGCTCCACTTTGGCCAACTAAAGATTTATCTGATGACTTTGGTGTCACGAACGATTGAAATAGTAATATATTTTGAAAACAAACAAATTTGTACATATGCACACCCACCGGTTTGCCAAACCCAAAATAGCCAAAATACAAATCTTACTGAGGTATTTGTCTTTTAATTTTTATACACTTCATTTATTCAACAAAAACTATTAATTACAAATAATGACTATGTGCTCGCTTATACCACCAACTGCGCGCGCGAAAAAGCATAAGATGCATAAGCAAATCAGCCGAAGAGAAGAATATGTGTAGAAAACATATAAAAAATCAATGTGAAGACATAAAACAATACAAAAATTTATAAGTGGCAATTAACACGTCGCGTCACTTGGACATGCCACTGGGCATTTGACCTATAGTGCTATCATGAACCGGTGATTCTTGGCTTATATACACACAGACTTCCATGTATGTTTTTATTGCTCCTCCTTCAGTTGTGGTGGATGTGCGCGTATATATTCGAGGGCACGCAACACATACGCCGGCACTGGTGGTGGCGTCGGTAGGTGATCACCAGTCGGATGGAAGCCTTCCTCGTCGGCGGTGTAGCTCAAGGAGATGCGCTCACCTTCGGGCGATACGTAATTCAGTGAGCCGCGCACACCGGCCAAACTGCCGGCCTCCTGACGTTGAATGCCATTGCTGGTCTCATAGGAGAACTGGTAGTTGCCCTCGGCATCGGATGCGTCACTTTGAAAGCTGCGTATTTCGGCATTTTTGTCAATGTTGTCGGCACAGACGAAGGTCAGCAAGCACAGCGCAACACAGATGAGCTGAGTGAGTGAAAGATTACAAAAAAGCCAATAAAACAAAAAAAAATAAAATATAATGAAGGCACTAAACTGGAATTGAGGTATAGTGCAATACTTAATGAAGTCGATTTACAATTTCAATGCTTTGATGAATGAAGGAAACAATGAATGACCAATACATATATACATATTATTAACATATTTTTTGCTTGTCTGGTTTATTGACATACTTACATGTTTAAGCATATTGACTTTTTTGTGGTTACTTTGATTAGTGGTTAAGAAGACGCGACAGGACTCGTTGCTTGATATCCAGAAACTGTGCGATGAACCAAAAAATTTCGGGCTTTTTATAGTAAATGTCTGTGTTTACAAGGGTAGCTGTGCCAAGTAACTAGATATGCTTACGAAACAAGTTCTGCTATGCCTTTTAGAGCGTGAACAAATCGAAAAAATACTAAAAAGAAAATAATGAAGAAAAAATCCCAAAATTATTTAATATTGTGCGAAAACCATTACAACAATTTCAGTATTCCTTGCCATAAGCTCACAAATCGTTTTTGCAAAGCGATTGCAATTCATATACGCTTGAACACTGCGGCAAACAAAAGACTTAAGACACAAACTTTTTACCTTTGTAAAATCTTACGGCTGTCTGAAGCATGTATGTATTGGTGCATCTAACGTTTATTGCCATTATAGCTTTTCTTAATACACGTTTAATTAGTTGCACACTTTTAGGCACTGCGAATAAATTCAAAGCATCTATCAAAATCTGTCTTTGTTGCTTTTTTTACTTTGTTGTATTGTTTTATGCTTTTGCTTTGCTCTTTTCTTGTTTTCAAACGTTTCTGTTTAGCTATAGTTTTTTTCATTCTTGCTGGTCAAACATTAGCGGCGTTGTGTTTGAAAGCCACGTGCTGGCTTTTGTTATGTTATTATACTTGTATATATGATGTGGATAATTTTGGAATGAATTATCTTTTAATAAAGATAGTTAATTGCTAGCGCAATTCGTCGGGCACTACATTCGAACGGTATTTATGGTCGAGTTCCGCGGAAGAAACCTTTGAAATCAAATATCTATTTGCGCTTTAACTTTTAGGTATTCGGAATCAACGAACGAAAATTTTGAGTGACAAAAAATCAAGCACTTGTCGAAAAGAACGTAATATCAGCCGTGTAGGACGGTGGTGGTTTGGTGATACTAGAGGGATGGACTACAGAAGGAGTTGGTAATTTGACTTTCATAGAAAGCACTATGAATAAAATGGACTACCTGATTATTTTGAGGAATATTCTGAATTCCTATGTCGAAAAACTGAGTTTGGAACACTCTTGGGTGTTTTAACAGGACAATGAACCCAAACACACTGCGAAAATTGTATAAGAATAGATGCTTTATCACATACCCAAGGAGTTGGATCACCCCCACAATCACCGGGGCTTATCCTCACCGATCATATATAGGAGTACGTAGGCATACACATTAGAAAAAAGACAATTAGCAGGAAGGGCATGCTCAAGGATGATATTGCAGAAGAATGACAAAATTTTTACCGGAAGTAACAGAAAATCTTCTTAATTCAATGCTACGTCGTTTACAAGTCATAATTACAGCAAACGGAATACATACAAAGTACTAAAAATATGTTTCCATCACTTATTGTTCTTTTATATACTTTCTTTTCACACGAGATATTTGAAGTATTTTTTTTTTTGTTTTTTCCATAAACTTGAAGAGTATTTAATACCATTTTAAAAAAGCCATAATGAAACTGCTTTAGAAACTCTGTAGGTATGTTATTTGGAATCAGAAAAAAATCGGTTTAGTAGACGGGCGTTATTGAAGCCACTGCCACGCCATTAAAGTGACATATTTAAGCCATATAAATATTAGGATAAAGAACTCAAATTTGGCCCAATGAACCACAAAAAGAGGGGACACTTCCGACTGGAAATACCTTTAAAAAGTGGGCGGGAATCCTTCCATTAATAAGTTTATTGTATACTATATATCTTCCAAGCCAAGAAAGAACAAATTTATTAAACCTGCTAACGATACTGTGAAGTAGTTAAAATCGAATTATAACGCTGCCCACTACCCAATAAACTTCTTATCTTCTTATGCCATAATGAGAATACTGGACTATAACCTCGCCTACTTCTCACATAACACAATTTTCATTTTAATTTTCATCTGATTCTTTCACACTTAGTATGCACCAATTAATAAAATATAGATAAAATTTTGTATGAATAATTCCTTTGAAGTGTACCATCTTATGACCAAAGATTTCTAAATCGAACCGAAACTATTCAAGGCCCTTCCACAATTTGAACTTTCATTTGATTCTTTAACTTTCCAGACAAATCAATAAGCGTTTAATATAACCGGAATAACGAAACGAACTTTGCACGAATAATGTCTTAAGTGTATGTCACCTAATGAACAAAAATTGTTAAAATCCAATCATAACTCTTCAAGCCCTTGGAGACCGAATATTTGGATCGCAGTATCTATATTTGACTTTTAATCGAAAACATCGGTCTATGTGGGAGATATATAATTGAAATTCAGGGATAATACTTCTCTAACAGTGGTATATCTGTATGTCAAAATGGATTTAATCGTGAAAATTCCCCGTATTCCTCATATACCTAATATAAAGGTTTTCGAACTTCCTTGTGATTTTATACCGCATATATCAGCCATTATGTGAGTTATCTCAATGAAAATGAGAGAGCGTGTTTTGCTCATAACAGTGTACCTTTGTGATTAAAATAGATAAATTTGTGCGAAAACTGGACCGAGCCCTTATATAACTTATATCAGGATTTTCGAACAACCGGCTGACTTTACCCTATATGATTTTTTTTTAGTAAGAGGCATCGTAATAGTAGGTGGTATCGGGAAAAAAGATAAACACTTCATATAATGATTTTCGTTTTAGTCAGTGTATGAGTTATATATATATAGTATCTGTATAGATAAAATTGTTAGGACTCCGATCCTCTGGTTGACGTTTTACACCTTAAGATATTTCCCTGGCTTTGATTCTTGCAAGTTGCAAGAGTATAAAGTGTTCGGTTGCACCGGAACTTAGCCCTTTCTTACGCTTTCGCTTCATTTTCCATTATTGCCAAAATATAAAGTTATTTAGCCGACTGTCGCCAGAGCAAAAATGTTCGGTTACTCCCGAACTTGGTCATTCCTTACTTGTTTTTTAAATTTTCAAATATACTTTGACTTAAACTCTCTCTCTGCCTAAGGGCAGACTCGCCTCATTTCTCACTTATAGAATAAATCGTTAAAGTTAGGTCGTTATTGGTGGCTCTAGACTGGATTAATTATTTAAATGACACACTTAAAATTGTTGAAGAAATAAATTTAATACTTTCTGAGTTAAACGCGATTTCCGTCGGCTCTAAAAAAGAGTTATCCGCTGTTGAAGTAATTCTACCTTCCCCAGTGTATAGAATAAAAAAAACAGAATTTGTTTAGGGAATTTTCCTAGGAAATTTCATGATGGGATTAAAAAAAACACCCTAATATATATATATATATATATATATATATATGTCGTATATTTTTATATATGTCGCAAAATTTCTTTTATCAGTTTTTCCTTTATAATTACCGCCAGTTGTCATAATTTCTTTATGGATCAGCAATATTCAGCCATAATGGGACGATCCTATCAACCTTGATACCTTTCAAATCCGAAAACTTACTCGATATTTTCTCGCAGAATCTTAAAGTTTGTCATCATAGTTTGCAAAATTTCTTCATAATTTGATGATTTATGGTTACCTAGGAAATTTCGACTATTAACTTTGATACAATCTGTATCTTTGATAAGTTGCCGTATTTGAGGACCAAAAAATTGTCCATCTCTCAACTTGTCCATATCCTACTTTTCTCTTTCACTGATAGAATGTACCGATTTTTGGGAATTCAGCGACATCATTGCTTCTGAGCACTTTCAAATTACATCTAAAAAGCAAAGCAATATTTCCATTAATTAAAACTGGTCACTTAGGAGACTGTAGGTTTAAAAATCTTCAAGTTTGATTTATTATTAAACTTTTCAAACCCTTCATACTTTCATGAATATATTCGTAACCTGGACATTTGAAACCAAGCAACCAAATTTAAAATTTTCTTTAGTTCATTTGTTAAAAAATGTATCATTTTAGTAACATATTTGCTGCTTTTATTCATTTTCTGTACTTCTTAAGATTCTTCTGAGCGGAATTATTGTTATTATATTTCACTTATTAGATTATGAGCCCCTTCGTTATCGCTTTGCGTTCTGTTTAACGGTTCTCATTTTAAATCAATATAGAATGTGATAGCGTATAAAATCATTGTGAGGAGAGTTTTTCTGGAGCTAATCATTACCGATATTTTAACAAGCTTCCATTTTGAGTTGATTAAAATGTTTTTCTATATAGAACGTGGAAATTCACCTGGCTTTATTTCTAATCAGTGAGCAAACTAAAATTTTTTGACAAAATGGTGGTTTCTCGAAAAAAATGTTTTTTCGACCAAAATTTTGAAATTACCATTTTGAGAAAACCGCGTTTAAAGTTTGACCTTGTACTTCCAAGCGCTCTGAAACGCCTTTTCAAATTTGCGTGTAACTTCGAACTTTACCGAAACGATGTAACATTTTCTGTGTGTATTCTTAAATATTATACAAGTATATGTACATTAAAAAATAAAAAAAATGAAAATTCTATCTGTATATAACCCTTTAAATAGGCAGATTTTGGGGATCTAAGATGTCATCTTAAGAATTTTCTACATATGATAGTAAACCAATTTTTATCACATTCGTATGAAAGAATAAGAAATGGCACACTTAAAGTGCGAGATGTATAAGATAACTCCATTATTTCCATATTCATGCACGCAATTATAAAACCATAATTCAGTGTATTAAAACTGCTTCGACTATAAGAAGAAGAGACAAAAGCAAACAATAAACAATAACTACTTGTCAATTTCTAAGGCAGGTGGAGCGTAGGCTGAGCTCACTACTGTATCGTAAATTATAACGCGTCTCATGCATATTTGCTTTGGCAAAGATTAATGATTACGATTTGAAATTCGTTTCGGACATAACACTTAACCAAACTAAATTTATTGACTGTAGCGCTTTTTAATTGTTCGCAAGGTCACTCAAAGCCAAAGTGTGATTTATTTATATTCCCACTAAGAGTGTATGTGGGTGTGTGTTTGTTAATCGATTGGCGGGTGCAATCATATAGTAATTGAAGTTTGGCATTTTCTACTCTCGCAGCCATTCACTTTTACTCAGTAACTCAGTTTCTTCACAGTGAATTTGATAACAATGCCCTTATTGTGTATATCTTGTAAGCTAATTTTGTTTGTATGAGTGAGTGCATCGGTTGTTTGATTTAATTACTTTTGTCAAGATACGTCTATTAAAACAATCAGCAAGGTAATGTCTACAGGTTTGTGTAAAAGTTTCGCCTACTGAGGGTCACCCACTGCGAGAAAACTACTTTTTCCAAATTTATATGTTACAATAAAATTGTGTGCACAGTTGGCTCATAGCGTTACACATCAATCTGCATATTTGTATATACCAATCGATAAATCTGCAATGAAAAAAGCTTCAATGAGTTTGTGTCTTAAGTCTTTCGTTTAGCAGCTTTTTATTTGAGTTTATTTGTATTTTACGCCATTTGTTTTTATTTTTTGCATTCGCTTCGACGTAATTTGGGAATAATGACCAGTGGTCACGCGTGTGGCGGCAGATTTTAATTCGCATTTTTTATTCATTTTTAATTTTGTTAATTTACGGCTGCAGGTAAGCGGTTATATGGGTGACCGTAATAGATGATTTGTGCAAGGTTAGTATTTCGAGTGCGTGTTTTGTTGAAAGATTCGATTAAAGAGCACGCGAAAAGTAACTTATTTTAGTTTTATACTCTTGGCTTTATTTATTTTTAGTTCGTTAAATTATGTTCACTAATTATGAACGGGCGTATGCGTGAAGATGTCCAAAAGTCTGAAAGAAAATCACTGCTAAAGAGGTGTGACGCATATTCAGATTTAATTTTTTCATTTATTCCGTTCTTTAGCATATATATAGATTTGCATTGACCTTTTAAAATTTTTTTGCAATTCCTATATATGTTCTTTGTGGTCCATTCTTAGTCGCTGCATAAATTATAGGCGTTCAAGTTCACGTACGATGTTTATGCAAAATATCTGAATAATGTCAAATAAGAGCCTTATTTCTAAATGTGTATATAGTTAAACAAAATATCGTTAAGAATTTTTTGAATTTGCATTGTTTATCTTGGCTATTTCTTATTCAAGTTCATGCACATATTTGAGATATTATATTTATGGTGACGATTTAAGTTAAAAATTATGTTGATTATGTTGAGATTTGTTTTGTCATTTATCAAAAATATAGTATCTGAAACTTAGAATATAACCAAAGAACATAAGCAAGAAGAATTGTCTTCTCTACAACTAATTCAATTATAAATAGCAAACATAAATGTAATGTATTATTTCATAATAATATATCTTTTTTCTAGTTTCTAAAGGACAAATTTTGGACAATAGTATAATATAACAATCTCGGATGAGAGACCCTCTACTTCAAACGCATTAAGGATTACGATTTAAGGGCATGCACCTCTCCGGTACTTTAATTGGAAAGGTGGCGCTGTCCAGCTAGTTGATGACCTCGTAAAACTAAAAGCCGTCCGTTGTTCAAGAAATGCGATGGACGGGACAAGGACTGAGACGAGTAGGTCCTTGTGACATTTACTTTAGTGGGCATATAGAGGAGCGCCAATTTGGAACTAAAGATGTCTTCTAAAAGCACTTGGAGCGCATCTAAGTGTGCTGCCCTCGCCACGATGTCAAAATCGTGCTTGGCGACTTGGATGCCAGGGTGGGCAAAAAAAGTATCTTTGGCATAACGGTCGATGACACATACCCAAATGGGTTATGTCTGATGGACTTCGCCGGGGCTTGAAATATGGTTATCTGTAGTACTAGATTCCTGTTACTGATGCCCAGAGCATACTAAGATTATGGCGGAAACACGCCTCCAGCCTGCTGAATGGCTGAATGGATGGTTGATTGATTCCCCAATCGATGACGGTGGAGCAGAAATTCTGTTGCTCTATGAAGACGTTCGAATTGAGATTACCCTTCTGAAGAACAAAAAAGAACTGATAAGGAGCATGCATCAGCTTCTTTCAATAATATAATCGGACGAAAGCATACCCAACGATTGGAATTTAAATGTGCTCTGTCCAATCCGCAAAAAAGGGAGACCCACAATATGCGCCAAATACCGTGGGATTAGTCTCCGAAACATCACAAATAAGGTTCTATCGAGCTTATTGTGTGAAAGATTAACCGTCAACAAACTGATTGGACGTTATCAATGTGGCTTTAGACCTGGAAATTCGCCATGTGTCAAATATTTTCTATAAACTCAAGATCTATGGTCCATTTAAACTGAGCACGTGCACAGAATCGGAAACTACTTTTCTACCTTAAACATTATATGTATATATTAAGATTGTCAGAAAGCTTTTAACATTGAGAAGGAAATCTCGGAGACCGTATGATGAATATTTTAAATGATCAGCGTGACGAGCTGGCGAATTTTGCTATGTTCATCTGTCTATCTATACATACACGAACTAGTTCGAAATTAAAACGAAAATATATCATTTTTTTAACAACTTTTTTATTAGACAATAAATCTTCACACAGGTTCTTGTCCAAGTCATTGCTATAGTCTGCGAATGATGTTGTTAGTGCGAACCATCATCGTATATAGCGGTCATACAAACCGGCCGATTAAGACCAAGTCCTTTTTTACTTGTGATTTTTTTTTATATTGTGTAATACCTAGCCAATAAGATGAATTCATAAGGTAGTTAATACTTCGAATGAAAGAACTTCTTAGAAGCCTCCGAAAAGCCTCTTAGGCGGAAGTATGTCTAAACCAATTTAATTAACGTCAATAATATTGATCAACAACTAATTAAATATTTAAAATAATTTTCTATTTGGTTGGACTATTTAGCTAATCGCGAATATTATAGTTATACAATAAATATTGTATTAATTTCTCAGCGCCATATAAGAGTGAAACGTGCTATTTGTCGTTAGCCAAAAAAATTCCCAAATATGCATGCACGCATAAATAATTTTGTTGTTGGCCACAGCGAGCGATATGCTTCAACTGTTCTACATGTGCTAATAAAACAACGAAAAAACGCAAATATTCGCTTAATTATTTAAATTCTTTGGAAATCTTGTTTGGCAAGTTCGTAAAAAATTGGCGTTATCTTGTAGGCCGACTGGTATTCTCGCTATTTGGATGAAGATTTTAGCCAAATCTATAATTATATACACATACATACCTATGGATAATTAACAGTAAACTAATAAAATTAATTAAAATGACGAGGTTAAGCTGAAAAACCATCACTCTTGCTTAAGTTGCTAACCATTTTGTAGCTTACAATGTCACGGCTTAAGCCACATTAAACACCAACAATTTAGAAATGTTTCAATACAACTAAATAAATAATAAGTATACTTTAGAGGGCGCTCGAAGAGGAAACAATTGCTCAGAAGCTTGAACGTGTCCAAAGAGCGGTTTTCATCAACATCTGAGATCCATTATGGACTACACCAACAACAGCACTTAAAGTCATTCTGTAAATAGCACATGTGGAAATTGCAGGCAAGTGCATTGCTGCGAAGGCCGCTTTAAGACTCAGGGAAGCTGGATATACAAAAGCGTCCAAGCAGGGTCACGCTAGAATTCTCTCTTCCTTCAACTGCATCCCTGAAAATGTGAACCACTGCGTCGTAGAGGCTACTCCTGGTGGCTGATTCTCCGCTCACATTCCAATGAAGGATATATGGACGGGGAAAGTCGCTGGAGAATAGACGTTTTTTCATGGATTAGTCGAAGCTGGGAAAGAAAGTTGGAGTCAAGCTTAACTAAGGACGGAAAGTTGGAGGAGAACCTTTTGTAAGTGTTCTCCATCAAGCTAGCTTGGATAGAAATTTGGAAGGGAAACTTCTGCAATTAGCCCTCCGTCAAGCCTAGCTTTAGACTACCGGACTACTAAAGTGGTTTCCAAACAGAAATGGTTGCTATTAAGGTAGACTTACTGTTCCTAAGTGCAGCTCTTTCGGGGGGTTGAGCATTTACGCCGATTGCGCTTTTCGCTCTATACTAGCGTAGAGCTCAAGTCAAGTAGTCAATGATGTTTTTCAGACTCATTTAGGTGCCTGGTCATAGTGAAAACGAGGTGAGATGGAAACATACCAACACTTTCTCCTACCTTGTAGGCAGTCATACTTTCGGCCAACTAGGAGGTTAACCGATTCATGAAGGTCCTTATGATTTTAAATTCTATCTTCCCTAAGGCCAATATACAATACTTTGCTATTTTCATGAAAGCAGTCGAGCCTGTTGATAGGGCTTGTCTGGATAATTATAAATCTGACCACGTTGAACCCTTGGAATAACACTTTTTGCATCTTTGGAAGTTTCTACGTAGATTTTCTCGTTTTGCTTATTTAAACCTTTTCAAATGAAGAGTCAATAGTGAGAAGTTTTTCATCTGTAAAAAGGAAAATTAATGGACGTTGACAGCGTGCCACTGACGAAGTCGTTTGAATCAATTGAGTCTAATTTGCTTCCATTGTCCGAAGACGATCAGTTGATGGATGGTAGGCTTTCTTGTGATCCTCTCGAATGAGTGCTGACATTGATGTTAATAACATGAATTTCTACGAATGCGTTCGGGAACAGTTTTTGGCTGAATTGGTTCGAAAACTTCTATTCACTTCATCAACTGTGGATGTTAATGAAACAAGGTCAATAAGGCGGTAAAAAAACATTATCGAAATACAATATAAACTTTTTTTAGAAATTCACTTGCCCTTTTTGCCCCACTAAATAGTTTATAACCAAAAGCAAACACTGCACTGATTATTATTAAATTGATACCACATACAATTTAAAATTATTTATTATAAATATTTTCCAGTACATTGAGTGTATAGATTAATATGAGCAAATTTAATTCGAGTAACGATTTTTAATGTGAAAATGGTTTTTCAGTATTTATTGTTACCATTGCCGAGACTATTAAAATAATCGAAAAACAGCTATAGTTAGAAAGTAGCAAACTTGAATATGAATAGTTGTAGTAGAAGAACCAGTAGCCAGGACGCCAGCTAGAAACCAATATCAAAATTGGACAACTGGCGCGGTCTCTCCATCGTTAGGTGAGAACATATGTCTCAGGAACTAATAGATGAATTTCAACCGAATTCAGTGAAATTAAGAAAAAGTGTGAAATCAGAAAACAAATACGCCTACTTCCCAAAGTTCACAATTTAAAATTTTACATAATCCTTTTACTTTACATTATAGAAATGAAGTACAAAGAAAGACATATAAAATCGGACTCTAACTTTTCAACCCCTCAATATGGAATATGTTGGCTTCAGTGTAATTAATTGATATTTGATTTGAAATTTATGTATATTTCTTTAAAATCTTTTCATGTTAATAGTGTGACCGTATATTAAAAAGGATAAAATTGGGTAGAAACTTCCCTAGCCTGCATATACCGCTTAAAAAGATTTTGGAATCGATAAATATGTGGTTTGTGTTAAGGGGATAAATGCGTTTACGGGTTTCAAAAATCGATTTTTTATTAAATTTTACAACAATTCAAGAATGTCCTAAATCTTTTAGTTGATCTGAGTTACAGTTTCGGAGATACAGCCTTGAGAACTTGCGCGCGTTGGCAAGCTTTCCCGAGAACTACTAAGCCGATCTTTATGAAATTTTATACAATTATCTTTGAGATACAATCCTTCAGGACTTGGATGAAGCAATTTTTTTTCGCTTACAACTACTTGAAAAAAAAAAAATTTCGAAATTTTCACTGACATTTCATTTTTTTGTAAAAATGTTCATCAAAAATCCAATTTTCAGTTTTTCTGCCTTTGTCCAAGTTCTAAGTTATGGTTTCAACGAAAACACGTATTTTTCCACCGAAGATGATCCTGTAAAAATTTATCCTGCCAACGCGGGCACAACTTTTCCCCGAGCGGTTTTCGGAAATGGCGTCGCAATGGCCAAATTTCCAAAATTT
>NC_064307.1:26841187-26859945 GCF_023373825.1 Bactrocera dorsalis | reverse complement strand
TATTTGCTTTGGCAAAGATTAATGATTACGATATTTGAAATTCGTTTCGGACATAACACTTAACCAAACTAAATTTATTGACTGTAGCGCCTTTTTTTAATTGTTCCGCAAGGGTCACTCAAAGCTAAAGTGTGAATTTATTTGTATTCCCACTAAGGGTGTATGTTGGTGTGTGTTTGTTAATCCGATTGCCGGGTGCAATTCAAATAAGTATAATTGAAGTTTTGGCATTTTCTACTCTCGCAGCCCATTCACTTTTTACTTCAGTAACTCAGTAACTCAGTTTTCTTCACAGTGAATTTGAGATAACATGCCCTTATTGTGTATATCTTTGTAAAGCTTAATTTTGCTTGTATTGAGTGTGTGCATTCGGTTGTTTGGTTTTTATTACTTTTGTCCTATTAAAACAATCAGCAAGGTAATGTCTACAGGTTTGTGTAAAAGTGTTTCGCCTACTGAGGGTCACCCACTGCGAGAAAAATACGTTTTTCCAAATTAATATGTTACAGATAAAATTGTGGTGCACAGTTGGCTGATAGCGTTACACATCAATCTGCATATTTTGTATATAACCAATCGATAATCTGCAAATCAACACAAGCTACAATGAGTTTGGTGTCTTAAGTCCTTTCGTTTAGCAGCTTTTTTTTTGAGTTTATTATTTGGCTATTTTAAACGACCATTTTGTTTTTATTTTTTGCATTTGCTTCGACGTAATTTGGGAATAATGACCAGTGGTCACGCGTGTGGCGGCAGATTTTAATTCGCATTTTTTATTCATTTTTAATTTTGTTAATTTACGGCTGCAGGTAAGCGGTTATATGGGTGACCGTAATAGATGATTTGTGCAAGGTTAGTGTTTCGAGTGCGTGTTTTGTTGAAAGATTCGATTAAAGAGCACGCGAAAAGTAACTTATTTTAGTTTTATACTCTTTGGCTTTATTTATTTTTAGTTCGTTAAATTATGTTCACTAATTATGAACGGGCGTATGCGTGAAGATGTCCAAAAGTCTGAAAGAAAATCACTGCTAAAGAGGTGTGACGCATATTCAGATTTAATTTTTTCATTTATTCAGTTTTTGGTGGTATATATATATATATATTGGCTATATAATTTGAAGATTTGCATTGACCTTTTAAAATTTTTTGGCAACTCCTGTATATGTTCTTTGTGGTCCATTCTTAGTCGCTGCATAAATTATAGGCGTTCAAGTTCACGTACGATGTTTATGCAAAATATCTGAATAATGTCAAATAAGAGCCTTATTTCTAAATGTGTATGTATATAGTACATTAAACAAAATATCATTAAGAATTCTTTGAATTTGCATTGTTTATCTTGGCTATTTCTAATTCAAGTTCATGCACATCTTTGAGATATTATATTTATGGTGACGATTTAAGTTAAAAATTATGTTAATTATGCTGAGATTTGTTTTGTCATTTATCAAAAATATAGTATCTGAAACTTAGAATATAACCAAAGAATATAAGAAAGAAGAATTGTCTTCTCTACCACTAATTCAATTATAAATAGCAAACATAGTAATATATCTCTTTTCTAGTTTCTAAACGACAAATTTTGGACAATAGTATAATAAAACAACCTAGGATGAGAGATCCCCTACTTCAAACGCATTAAGGATTACGATTTAAGAGCATGCACCTCTCCGATACTTTAATTGGGAAGGTGGCGCTGTCCAGCTGGTTGATGACCTCGTAAAACTAGAAGCCGTCCATCGTTCAAGAAATGCGATTGACGGGACAAGGACTGAGACGAGTAGGTCCTTGTGACATTTACTTCAGTGGGCATATAGAGGAGCGCCAATTTGGAACTAAAGATGTCTTCTATAAGCACTTGGAGGGCACCTAAGTGTGCTGCCCTCGCCACGATGTCAAAATCGTGCTGGGCGACTTTGATGCCAGGGTGGGCAAAACATCAACTTTTAACATCAAAAAGAAAATCTCGGAGACCATATGATGAATATTTTAAATGATCAGCGTGACGAGCTGGCCAATTTTGCTATGTTCATCTGTCTATCTATACATACACGAACTAGTTCGAAATTAAAACGAAAATATATCCTTTTTTGAAAAACTTTTTTATTAGACAATAAATCTTCACACAGTTTCTTGTCCAAGTCATTGCTTTAGTCTGCGAATGATGTTGTTAGAGCGAACCATCATCGTATATAGCGGTTATACAAACCAGCCGATTAAGACCAAGTCCTTTTTTACTTGTGAATTTTTTTATATTGTGTAATACCTAGCCAATAAGATGAATTCGTAAGGTACTTAATAGGATGAGAGAACTCCTTAGAAGCCTCCGAAAAGCCTCTTAGGCGGAAGCATGTCTAAACCAATTTAATTAACGTCAATAATATTGATCAACAGCTAATTAAATATTTAAAATAATTTTCTATTTGGTTGGACTATTTAGCTAATCGCAAATATTATAGTAATGTAATAAATATTGTGTTAATTTCTCAGCGCCATATAAGAGTGAAACGTGCTATTTGTCGTTAGCCAAAAAAATTTCCAAATATGCACGCACGCGAAATAATTTTGTTGTTGGCCACAGCGAGCGATATGCTTCAACTGTTCTACATGTGCTAAAAAAAACAACGAAAAAACGCAAATATTCGCTTAATTATTTAAATTCTTTGGAAATCTTGTTTGGCAAGTTCGTAAAAAATTGGCATTATCTTGTAGGCCGACTGGTATTCTCGCTATTTGGATGAAGATTTTAGCCAAATCTATAATTATACATATGTACATACATACCTATGGATAATTAACAGTAAACTAATAAAATTAATTAAAATGACGAGGTTAAGCTGAAAAACCATCACTCTTGCTTAAGTTGCTAATCATTTTGTAGCTTACAATGTCACGGCTTAAGCCACATTAAACACCAGCAATTTAGAAATGTTTCAATAAAAATAAATAAATAATAAGTATACTTTAGAGGGCGATCGAAGAGGAAATAATTTCCAAGAAGCGTGAACGTGTCCAAAGAGCGGCTTTCATCGACATCTGAGATGCACTATGGACTACACCAACAACAGCACTTAAAGTCATTCTGTAAATAGCACATGTGGAAATTGCAGGCAAGTGCATTGCTGCGAAGGCCGCTTTAAGACTCAGGGAAGCTGGATATATAAAAGCGCCCAAGCAGGGTCACGCTAGAATTTTCTCTTCCTTCAACTGCATCCCTGAAAAATTGTACCACTGCGTCGTAGAGGCTACTCCTGGTGGCTGATTCGCCGCTCACATTCCAATGAAGGATATATGGACGTGGAAAGTCGCTGGAGAAGAGACTTTTTTTCATGGATTAGTCGAAGCTGGGAAAGAAAGTTGGAGTCAAGCTTAAATAAGGACGGAAAGTTGGAGGGAAATCTTTTGTAAGTGTTCTCCATTAAGCTTAGCTTGGATAGAAATTTGGAAGGGAAACTTCTTTTATTTACCCCCCCGCAAGCCTAGCTTTAGACTAACGGACTAAGTGGATGCTATTTAGGTAGACTTACTGTTCCTAAGTGCAGCTCTTTCGGGGGGTTGAGCACTTACGCCGATTGCGCTTTTCGCTCTATACTAGCGTTTAGCTCAAGTCAAGTAGTCAATGATTTTTTTCAGACTCATTTCGGTGCCTGGTCATAGTGAAAACGAGGTGAGATCGAAACATACCGACATTTTCTCCTACCTTGTTGGCAGTCATACCTTCGACCAACCAGGAGATTAATCGATTCATGAAGGTCCTTATGATTTTAAATTCTAAGGTCAATAAGGCGGTAAAAATACATTATCGAAATATTAACTTTTTTGAGAAATTCACTTGCCCTTTTGCCTCACTTATCTAAAGTAATCACCGCAATACCATTTTCTTCAACTCCCCACTAAATCGTTTATAACCGAAAGCAAACTCTGCACTAATTATTATTAAATTGACACCACATACAATTTAAAATTATTTATTATAAATATTTTTCAGTACATTGAGCAAATTTATTTCGAGTAACGATTTTGAATATGAAAAGGGGTTTTCAGGCATTTATTGTTACCATCGCCGAGACTATTAAAATAATCGAAAAACAGCTATAGTTAGAAAGTAGCAAACTTGAATATGAATAGTTGTAGTAGAAGAACCAGTAGCCAGGACGCCAGCTAGAAACCAAATCAAAATTGGACAACTGGCGTGGTTTCTCCATCCTTAGGTGAGAACATATGTCTCAAGAACTAATAGATGAATTTCTACCGAATTCAGTGACATTAAGAAAAAGTGTGAAATCTGAAAACAAATACGTCTACTTCCCAAAGTTCACAATTTTAAATTTTACATAATCCTTTTACTTTACATTATAGAAATAAAGTACAAAGTATTCGTAAGATATATGAAATCGGACTCTAACTTTTCAAGCCCTCAATATGGTATATGTTGGCTTCAGTGTAATTAATTGATATTTGATTTGAAATTTATGTAAATTTCTTTAAAATCTTTTCATGTTAATAGTGTGATCTTATGCTAAAAAGGATAAAATTGGGTCGAAACAGCATATACCGCTTAATGAGATTTTGGAACTCCAGGTTGACTTTATATCGTATACATGTATCGATAAATATGTGGTTTGTGTTAAGGGGATAAATGCGTTTACGGGTTTTAAAAAAATCGATTTTTTTATTAAGTTATTAAATTTTACAACAATTCTAGAATGTCATTTCAAGTTGATCTGAACTACAGTTTCAGACATACAGCCTTGAGAACTTGCGCGCGTTGACAAGATTTCCGGAGAATTACTAAACCGATCTTCATGAAATTTTATACATTTATCTTTGAGATACAATCCTTCAGTATTTTACGAAGGAATTTTTTTTCGATTACAACTACTTGAAAAAAAATTTGTTTTAGAAATTTTCACTGACATTTCATTTTTTTTGTAAAAATGTCTATCAAAAATCCAATTTTCAGTTTCTCTTCCTTTGCCCAAGTTCTAAGTTATGGTTTCAACGAAAACACGTATTTTTCCACCGAAGATGATCCTGTAAAAAACACACAACTTTTCCCCGAGGGGTTTTCAGAAATGGCGTCGCAATGGCCAAACTTCCAAAATTTCCAAAAATTTCAGAATTTCTGTGTTAATAGTGTATGTTTGTAACAAAAAAAAAAATAATACAATGTTTCATTTTTTGTATGAGAAAAAACTCTACTTTTCACCCCCTAAAGTAACTAAAAGAGCTTCTCTTTATAATAATAGTATATCCTTTGGCAATCAAAAGGGGTGAATACTTCTCCTAGCCTTCATATACCTATTATAAGGATTTGTATATTGTACATTCGATTGCAGTATCTCATTGCAATGATGTTGATACGAGGGCTGCTATATATATTTGGCTCGTCTTGGAAGACCCACACGGTCGATTACTGTTTTGTTTCGGGCTCATACGCATAGATCCATGATACGTCACCAGTGACGATCTTATAAACGTCTTTTGAAGCACCGCGATCGTATTTTTTTCAGGCTTTATTTAAACCAATCCACACGAGCCTTTTTTTGAGCGATTGTCAAATTGTGCGGGATCCAACGAGAACAAACCTTTTTTACGGCCAGGTGTTCATGCAATATCGAATGTATGCTGGTGGGAGAAATGCATAGGCATGCCTCTATCTGAAGGTATGTTACATTATCAGTTCACGGCATCGATGTTTTTTGGCACAAAAGCCGTTGTTTGGACGACCTTCACGGAATTCGTCTTTGAGCGAGCGTCGGCCACGATTGAATTCGTTGTAACTGTTTTTCACAGTGCTATAGGATGGTGCTTCATAGCCATATAAAGATTTTAGTTCATCGATGCACTCTTGTCGTGATAATCCACGTCGAAAGTTGTGAAAAATGATCGCACGAAAATGTTCACGAGTTAATTCCATTTTTTGGCCGAGATGAATTTTTTAATTCCCTGTAAATAAAACAATTCACTATTAAATGACAAAACGTTCTGAGTGATGTTATGCTAAAAAATGTCAAACTTTACAATGGAAATGTCATATTGCACCTGGCAACACTTAGTGTTGCCTAGTCGAGAAATATATAGCAGCCTATGTATAATATCTCGGAGAAGAGGCAAAATGAAGTAATTAATACTTCATCTCTATTATAAATTTATAACATACCAGATATGGTTATAATTCTTTTACATTTCAGTCGAGTAAGGAATCTTAAATACTTTCGCAACCGCCTTTGGTCCACGTAAATTGCGAGAATAAAAAATGTTCAGCTACACCCTAACTTATCCCTTCCTTATTTATTTAAATATGGATTAGAAATTCCAAACTAGTTTTATACATAATTTCGCTAATTATTAGCATTATGAACATTATTAGACGCCAGAAAATAAATTGTGCAATGTCCAATGCTCACAAGAAACAATACAATTCAGAATATAAGTCAGCACGACTTAGAAATATGCAATAAATTATGATAAAGTGAATAAGTTATGAGTCCCAAATTGATGTTCCCGTTCATGCTATTATCTTTAATAGTTGCACACAAGAGTCTCAACTGTACAAAAGCTGCTCTATAAATTTGACAATTTTGTTCAATAATAAAATGGGTTATTGCATAAATTCACATGCATAAAATATTTATATATATATATATATACATGTATGTATGTAGTAGCAAGTAAATCAGATGATCCAGTTTCTTCTGGAATGAGTGAAATACTTAATTACTTATTTTGAAAATAATTACCATCAACTGAGACGATTTATGGATTTACTTTCATTTTCAACTCGTAAAACTCCTTGTTTTTTGTCTTACAACTTTTTATTTTTATATGAGAGTGTGTTAAAATGTAGACGCTTTTGCGCAAGTCTTTTTGTTTGTTGTGAAGATATATCTTTAGTAAATGATCAACAGTGAGATTTATAAAGCAGATTTGCACGTTCAAGAATTTCAGTTACTTTGCACAACACATTGATGTTATTCCATAATAGAGCTAACTTACTTAACAAACACAAGCACATACTACACATACATATGTAGGTAATACAGTAATGTTCAAAATAAAGGCCATTAATGTAGATTAAAGAGAAGATGATCTCTGCTTGAGACCAATTAGTTGGTTGACCCATTTGCTTAAAATACATGCTATTGCAAGCGTCTGTGGTTATTTGGGAAAAATATGTATATACTAAAATGTATCTAAATATGAGAACAGGAGTATGGTATGGGTTGTATTCTTACTACTATATGAAGAAAATAGTAATACTTTTCTGATAATTTTTTAATTTATTCTTCAAAACCTGTGTCGTCAAAGTAATCTCTTTTCGCACTTGTGCTAATTTTTTGCCAATTGTTGACAGAGATGTTAAAGTAATTTCCGGAATAGTCTTCAATGCGCGTAGCGATTCACGTTTAATGACTTCAATTGACTCAAACTGGTTTCCCCGGAGGGGCCCATAACCCTCATAATAATTTCTTGTAGACAGTTTGGCCTGTCGGAAGAAATTCGACACTTCGATAATCGTACAAAACTCTCAATATGACCTGCTCTGGCGTGTTTTTTTCAGCTTCGGCTTAATAACAATTCGATATTTGGCCGATTGATCGTCTGTTCCAGCTCGTAAGCGTAAATCCAAGGCTCATCACCAGTAACAATACGTTTCATGACACCCAGGTAGACGGAAAGCTTTATTTCACAGACGTTGACGTGACGCTGTTTTTCGTAAAAATTTAGTGTTTTTGGAGCCAATCGTGTTTTCACTTTTCCGATATTTCAACGTTGCCAAAAAAAATCTCTGACTGTTATTTGTCAATTGTCAAGCACTAACTCCTTTATTTTATTGACATGTTGATCATCAGTTGATGTTGATGACCATCTTGGACGTAGTTTGTCGTCAACGTGTTATCGACCCTCTTTGAATAATTTGTACCAATCAAAAACACTTTCTCGCGACAAACAATTACCTGAAATCGGACCATACTTTTTTGAAAATGAGATGATTTAATTATATTTTTCGTGGGGTTATTTAAAGTCCTTTGCCTATGGAAAGTTATATGGGTTACTTACCCAATGTGTTATTTCATAAATAACCCTATCCTATGTACTTTTTGATTCTATAAGAAAAATACATTCAAAAGATTAAAAACTGAACCTGGTACACCTTCATAACCAGCGATTAATACGTCCACTAAACCTTCCTTATTATCATCGCTTTCTATACGGAAGAAATAGCCTAATATAATCTGCCAGAAAACTGACATTTCGTCTGTCAGCTAGTCCGACATATTTAACGAGATCCAGTAAGAAATCGTATTGACCTTGAGCCTGAGCTCAGGTATTTAACACATTCAGACAGTTGACCTTGTTGACTTAATATAAATATAATAAAATTTAATGAAATAAGTTTTTATCACATACTACTATTAGGCTAGTTTAGGTTAGTATTCTCTTCTTCTTTACTGGCGTAGACAACGCTTACGCGGTTATACTCGAGTTAACAACAACGCCAGTCGTTTCTTCCTTCCGCAATGTAGCGCCAATTGGAGATTCCGAGCGAAGCCAGGTACTGCGTCATATAGAGTTTGGTTTATGTTCGTTGATAGAGGACTTTAATTCTCAATTGTCTACTCAGTCCGAAGTAGTAGTACCTGTTGGCAAGAATTATTCTATTAAATTTTAATGGTTGGAACTAATAATATAAATAATAAATGAACAGTGTAGATTTGTTGAACAGTTGGCTAATTGAAACGCCTACACTTAAGTTTGAGCAGCACAATTTATCTTTTTATGTCAAAGTACGCGAGTATTGGCTGTTACTTGTACAGGCCAAAAATGAAGGAGAATCTTGCAACTATTTAGCATAATGGCAAAGGAATCTATAATATATAATAATAACACATTATGGTTTTTCGTCATTCCTTTAATTATGGTATGATTGATTTCGCACTCATCTAGCACTTCTCTCGTTTAGCACTGGTAACATGGTTGCGTGGATCATTTTAAATCCATTTATTGTCAATTAAATGCTAATTGGCCAATTGGATTTGGAAGGTGTTAAATGTTCGATTGCTTGGGAAATTGAGAACTATTAGAAGCCAATGTTTTCAATATTTTAAAACTATGTATTTACATACTATTATGCAAATATATAAGTTGAAGTATACAATAAATAAACGATTTTATTTCTCTAAGTTTATGTTTAGAATTTGCTGAAATTTCTAGCACTACTGTACAATGTATATACCGGCTTAGTGCAAACACTTGTTTGTGAACTCTTAACCATCGTCTGTGTGATATATATACACACACATACTTGTTTTTATGTGGTGGTACCTTTAAATAAGCTAATCATAAATTAATCATAATAACGCTTGCCACCGCAATAAATTGATAACCATCAAATGTCAGTTGCTAAGAAGCAGCCCCACTAATCTTTATTAGTTAATACTCTGAAATTTATTTAATTTTTTATATTCATACAAGTTTTACTTTTAATTTTTGAAACTAAAATGTCATAGAATTGTCTGGTAGCTTTACATGTGATATGTGAGTTGTTGAAATGTTGCTTGAGCTGCGCATGCGTAAGTCCAAAGACGCGTCGGTGTACATCTGAGCTGGGATTAAGGTTTCTTGAACGTCTTTGAAACTGAAAAGCGAACAATTAATTTTTTTTTTAAGTACCTACGGACATACTATATTATATATATTAGCTCACTTGCTTTTAGGCCTTTCATGCATTTTTTTCTAATGGCATTTTCATGTGAAGTAGATGTTGATTGAATATCGCAGCGTAACTCGTCACCGGTAAATCCGCGGTCTATGTATGCAAACAATATCACGTACATTTACATATATACATACATAAGTACAATCAGACATACATATGGTACATATGCGCACAGCATCTTCGGTTAAGGCGTTAAATTCGATATTAAAAGCTTGAGAGCGACTTTTAATGAGTTCAGTTTTCAGCGATTTTTAATTTGTAAATTTTTCATAGCAATTGTTTTTGCTTTTTTTGCTCGTTTTTAGTAATTTCCAACTATTTCAAAAACAAACACATACATTCGCATTCATATTTATTTGCTTTTATTATTATTTTTTTTTTTGACGTCAGCTTCATCTAGCGCGCTTTTGCCAATCGCCTGCTAGTGAGGAAGCTATATACAGCTTTGGGTGTATTGTTGTTGTAGCTTTTGTTAGTACTTTGGCGCTGCTTAAGTTGGGCCATGCGCTTCTCTTAACATATTGGGGCTAAGACATTAGCTTGTTTAGCTAGTTTCATATAAAAAGCATTGGCTGCAGTGAATCCGTCAACAGTTAGCAAACGCTTTACAATACTTCAACATGTTCAAGATTGTGAGTAAATTTTTGGTTTCGCTCAAAAAGAATTACCCAAGTTTGAATTAATTTGAATTATTTTCTAAAAAAAAATGTGATTTACGCCTGTGCAAGTGTTCGTAGCCAATGAAACGAGTGAAAATTAATTGATAGTGAAGTTGGAATTATCCTGTTTATACTGTGGAAAAAAATATTTTCTTTTGTGAAAAAATATTACAGTTAAAAAATTGTAAAGTCAAAATATTACAAAAAATCCATAAATAATTTTTGTTAAATAAAAACATAAAATAATTTAAATCTTGAATGGAAAAAAAAATATTTTAATATTTTAAGAAAAAATAATAATTTTCTTACTGATATATACATATATTTAAAATTTATAAATTTTTCCAAATTGTTAAAATTTTGTATTATTATTTTTTTTAATTTATTAAGAAATTTTTGTAAGAAAGTTTAATAATTTAAAAAAAAATATGTAATTTTATAAAAACTTTTTTTAAATAACATTTTATGCATAGTAAAGCTAGATTTTTTTTGTAATTTTTATGTTTAATAATAATGTTTTAAAAATATTTAATGAAATATTCCGCAACAAATAATAGTTTGATTGTTTCATAATTAAAGAAAAATATTAAAAGTTTCAAAAAATATTTTAATTTCTAATTTTGCTCGACTTTTAGTTATATCATATTAGAATTTTTTCACTTTCATATTCAAATTTGCAGTTTTAAAGAACATTTTAATATTTTTCTGATACTACACTGAGAAAAATCAACTCGAAATAAAAAAGTCGAATTATATTATATCGTTACATATTTTCTGCTAACAAAATTGGCACTTATAATTTTATATAATGCGCCTAAACATTCAGTTGTTTCCAAAAAACTAATTAAATTGAAAATTTCTTCAGAATACTCCGTAATAACCTCTAAAAAACAAGAAAACTTCAACAGTTAAAACAGTTTAAAAAAAATAAGAATTAAAAAAAATGCAATGAACTCATAATTTTTCTCAGTGTAAAAAACAAGTTCAGTATAAATTTCGAAAGTTGTATTTGCCATCGAAACCTATAAATCAGCAGAGTCGGACTCAAAACACTAAATAACTCGACTTCTGTTGTTAATGAAATGATAATTAATCATTTGACACTGGGACCGATTTCCGGTCATCTTTATTGACAATATTCGAAGATGAAAAACGATAGACACATGTGTGTTTAAAACAATTTTGAAAATATATTTCTTATTATAAGCAGAATAATCTCTTAAATTGAACTTTACTTTGGAATTCGCTACAGCTCGTTAACTTTTTATTAGGATCAGACTTTTTACATAGAGAAGCTCTATTTCGGCAGCTGTGTTGTGAGCAGAATAATTTAGAATTTCGTTAAAAAAATTTGCTTATAAAATCTTTTCAAATATTTTAGTTGAAGCGACGTTAAGAGAAATAATTGCAATTGCGTTTTACAATTCTTAAAAACAAAAACAAAATAGTGAGCGCGATTGTAGTTATTGTTACTGTATACTGTCTAATTGGAATTGCGAAGAATTCGAATATTTTGTTTTAATAAATTTTTCTAATTAATAAAATTCACTTGTTGATTTTTCTATTATTTTGAAATCTTTAATTTTCTTCCAAGGAATGGCAAATGATGATAAAAACTAAAAAATGCTATCAGTCAAGGAAAGAAATTTTTTTTTTTTTAAATGATTGTAGGCAGTAGCTTGTGCAACCTCCCAGTATTTTAGAGTTAAAAAAGATAATGATTTTACTCCCTTCACACTAAAATATACGCTATTTTTCCCGTTGTGTTAGGTAAGGAATTAATGAGCTTTAAAAGAATGACTGCTTTTTAAAGCAAATAATGATTTCTAATTAAAACTTTGCATAAATATCTAAGATAAACTCATCATAGCATTTATTTATCCTATCATTGCCAGTATTCTTCTTTTGTTCTACTTTGTCAGAGAGCTCTTTGAATTTGAAAATGAGCTCTATTATCGTCAAAACAAAATGTTTGCACACAGTAAAGTTCAAAAATAATAAAATTCGACTATTCTCTTAATTAAATCCAATTTTTATTTCTTTAAGCATTATTTCTACCGCTCACTTTGTTAACACGCTTAAACACTCTTACACTTGCAGCTGCTCCTTACCGCACTCGTAGCCTACGCTTGCGCCGATAACATCGACAAAGATGCGCAAGTGTTGAGCTTCAAGAACGATGTCGCCGATCCGGAAGGTAACTACGCGTACGCCTTCGAAACCAGCAATGGCATACAGCAACAGGAAGCTGGCAACACAGTCGGTGTAGCCGGTCAATACGAATATGTGTCACCGGAAGGCGAGAAAATCTCCATTAGCTACACAGCCGATGAGAATGGTTTCCAACCCAGCGGCGCACATCTGCCCACACCACCACCAATCCCAGAAGCTATCGTGCGCGCTTTGGAATACATTGCAGCGCATCCTGCTGCCCCATAAGCCGGTTGGGGGAACTTAGAGTGAGAGAGAGTGAGCGGAAGAGAGAGCGAATAGCGCTATAAATACACTACACGAAATGTGCGAACTGCCGTTAATCAAATGCAGTGTTGTAAAGTGAAGTGAAGATTAGATTAGTATGTAGATATGGCCAAGTTGGAAGCTAAATTGCAATGCTGAATTATTTAATAAATCTAAATAATAGTTACCTAGTCAATCTAGTTTTCTGAAGCGCAGCAATTGAATGCACTTTCCGAGCTGCGCTGTTTCTGCACTACTACCTTTTTACATACTCTATCTAGTGTGGTTCTGTATATATACACGTCTGTCTGTATTTGTATGTAGGTGAAGAGCCATTATTTCATAACAGTAAATTTCAATATTCATATGTACTATTAATTAAATAGCAAAGAGACATTGACGAAGCGCTAAAACGTGTTTAATTTAAGCGAGTTTCACATACCAACATATATATACACACACGCATATACATACATACATAAATACATATGCATACACAAGTAAATATTAAAACATATCTCTATTGTATTAAAGACATCATATCTAGAATAAAATTGCAACAAAGTTTTCCTCACAGAAAATGGAAATATAAAAACTTAAACTCAAGTGTACTTTATTAGAATGGATATATATGTATATACATACATATATACAATAGGGTGTCAGTTAGTTACGAAATTGATTTTGTACTGCAAAAACAAATATAAGTTTCAGTTTTTTGCGCTGAAAAGGGATCCAACGTAAACCAAGCTCTAAATTTTCAATTTATACGGTATGCGATTTTTTAATAATAAATTTAGTATGTCCAACAAAAATAAATCTGCAAAGATTACACAACTGTTCCGCTCTACAATAGAGGTCTTAATGACCTTTAAGTGCCTTATGCGGGTTGATTCTGTGTTGCTCATACGCCATGGATACGCCATGGTACTGTATGAATTCTCAGCACATTTGTTGCATAACTTTAACTGTGTATAACTTTTAAAGAAATGTTATGATGATTCTGTTTTTTTTACGAAAAAAGAGATTAATATTGATTTTAATAAAGGAATAATAATGTATTCGTTTAAAAAAAGTATGATTTGGGCCCCTTTTAAAACGAAAAAAAAAACTTATTTACGTTGGATTAATTTTTCAGGGCAAAAACTGAGCTTTAAGTTGCGTTACAAAAAATAAACTTAGAAATAATGGACACCCTAATATACATAAACATAACCATACATATATAGTAGCATCACGCATATTATATGCCTGGGAAGCGTGTAGTGTGCTATGCGCTTGTGAACACGAATGAACTTTCAGCTTTGTCGCGATGAGCTCTGAGAACAGGTGAACACTGGCGACATAACCATATATTTTAGTAACGGTAAGTGAAAATCACACAATGGCGACAAATGGCGAACTCTTCGCAACCATAAAATTGTGAAACAGCTAGACATAGAATCAGTTTAATATGCAAATGGTATTCAAGCGAGTTGTGCAAAGTCACATAAAAAATGTTCAGCAGAACATAGAAGAGCGCTAAATATTGAAAGGCACGCATTTCATATGAAGTGATAGCACTAAAAACAGTAAACATATTGAATAAACTAAAAAAGCAAAGAACAGGCTTAATTTGTTTGAAATACCAAAGAATTTTTAAACGCCAATGTTATATACAAATGGATTAATGCCCATACATATGTATGAAGATGATATGTGCGGAAGATGCTAAAGCCGCGCGCCGTTCAACAAGCTAGTTTATTTAATAGTTATTAACTAGAAAAAACGTTAAGTCCGGCTACACTGAAGCTATAATACCCTTCACAAGTTATTGTAAGAACTTAACAGCGTTCGTTCACTTTTTAGGACAGCTTATTGCAAAGGCAAGTCAGTAGACGGTGGCTGCCGGGTTATTGCCTATACAGACTATGTTGCACTTATGGACTCGTCCTGGATAGGAAGCTTTCATGGAAGCCGTATATCGAAGAGAGCGCAAAAAAGGCATCGATTGCCTTATACTGCTGTAGAGGAGCCATTGGCAAAAGGTGGGATCTCTCACCGACAGTATAGTCAATCCCATTATGTTCTATGTGGTATTTATGTGGTGGAGGGCTCTAGAAAAAACACACTTGCAAAGTTGTATTCTACTACTAAATAGCTGGGCTTTGCGAAGGCTTGGTCAGCGCTGAGCCACCATCGTTACATGCGCTCTCAAAATCTTTTTGGACCAAGATCGATCGGAAGAGATCTAATGATTTTTTTGCCCTCCAGTAAGGCTAGCCTCTCCCTAGTTGTGATGTTTTTAATAGGCTATCACCTTTTTGGCGTCCGTGCTATAGGGTTGGGAATCTTACCAGATGCCATCTGCAGAAGTATGGAAGACAATGAGGTGGAAACAGCTCAGCATTTCCTTCTTGACTGTCCCGCGTTTGGGAGGTCAAGACTTACATAGGTGAGCATACCTTCAGACATCCCACCGAACTGTCAGTAGTGGAAATTAAACGCCTGTGCAAATTTTTTGGCTAGTAAGACTTTTGTTAATTTACAGTTCTTCTTCTATTCCTTCCGAAAACCCTTTTAAAATTTCAGGTGTGTACGCCACGCACTCTACAGACCTTTACTTCTCACTCCTGTCACTTTCCGATTACATTAAATTTCGGAAAATTACTTTACCAACACATTTTATGAATGCTCTAGATTGGATGTATGAAAAAAGTCGATTTTTTGAAACTGTCATATGGGACGACCACCTTAAAACTATTTGAAACTACAAACGACCCTCCCTATTGCAATATGCCGAATAAATTAAGTTGTTTAGCTTAATTTGGGACTTAGTTATAGTTAGTACTTTATGGTTTCCTGTTATATCAGTTATATCAGCGCAGCAATGGTCCGATTTCGCCTATCTGAAGTACTAACCTCCGATAGTGTCAACCAACACGAGTACCATATATCAATTTTTACTTAAGGCACCGACAAAACGAAGGAACAAACAGACATCCGGAATATAAATAGTCTGGTCATTCTGATTACTTTGATATATGTATATATAATTCTGTAACTAACTTGATAACTATAGGACTCTGCTCAACATGTTGCGAGTGTATAAAAAAATATAAATATGCATGTTCGCATATTAAAAGATCAAATAAATTATAGCGGAGAATATGTAGAAGAAGAATATGTAAATGACATGAAAATTGAAGTTGAAAAGAAGAAAACATGGCATTGGTTACAGCAGGCACATTGCTGAAATTGTCGTCTCTTTTTTATATGTATGTATGTATGTTGTTGTTGTACTCTTTTTTTTAGCCGACTGAAACTAAAACAATTGAGGATGAAGCAGAAACCCACTTACGCGTTTGTCTGCCGGCACAGGTACCGCACGCAGCATGTCCGTTGGCATTCTTGATGAAGGTCCGTTCAGTGGCGCATTCTACAGCACCGTCATTACCGTAATCTACATCATATCCCTCATTCGTTTTCGCTTTCGCAGCGACAAGTTCAACCGCAAACACAACTCCTTTATTGGCGTCGGTTAAACGCTCAACGCGGAGGCAATCCAGCTTCCAGCCACCGGCTGCCCTATACAAACAGTCATACATACATCGCGGTTTTTGCATTCCCCGCTGCACTCGGCCACCTACTTACATACAATATACCCATACACATGTATACATACATACGTTCATGCAACGGCAGCCGTCAATTGACTTTTTGGCATATGAATGTAGGTCAGTGTTGTGTGTAAAAGTGTGTGAATGTGAGTGTGTGTGTTGCTGGTTTGTGGTTAAATTTAAGCTTCTTTATTTTTCGGTAATCTGGTTTTTAATAGCTCTCTTATTTTTAGCCAATTATGTAGACATATAGGCGCATACATACATATTACAAAGAAGCGCATCAGTCGCGCCGCAACACCAGCTCCAGTCTCAGCACCAGCCCCAGCAGCGGCTTATTAACAAGTTAAATGCTATATCGCTATCGGTATATTTACAAATTTTATGGCTTTACTTTTTTATTTATCATTTCTTATTTATTTATCAAGTGACGCATAAAAATTCAATAAATAAAATGTAATAAATGAAATATGATAAAGCAAACAGAAAAGCGAAAACTGACCTCAAGACAATTGGGAAATCGCAACTAATTTTAACTCTTTTGAAATATCTGAAATAATAGGATGACCAAAAACAGTCACCAAATATATACATATGTATGTATCTAGTATTGAAGGTATTAAAATACTCAAAATCTTCTTCTTCTTTCGTGTTTGTATCCGAGTTTACAATAGCGGGCAAGGCGTTTCTTCTTTTTGCAAAGTGGCGCCAATTGGAGATTCCAAGCGAAGCCAGGTCCTTCTCCACTTGGTCCTTTCAACGGAGTGGAGGTCTCCTCTGCTTCCCCCGGCGGGTACTGCGTCGAATACTTTCAGAGCTGGAGTGTTTTCGTCTATTCGGTCGACATGACATAGCCAGCGTAGCCGCTGTCTTTTAATTCCCTGAACTATGTCAATGTCGTCGTATATCTCATACAGCTTATCGTTCCATCGAGTGTGGTATAATGCCGTTGCCAATGGGCAAAAGATCATTCATCTTCCGCAGAACCTTTCCCTCGAAAACTCGTAACGCCGACTGATCAGAGGTTGTCATCGTCCTAGCCTCTGCACCATATAGCAGGACGGGGATTATGAGCGTCTTGTAGAGTTTGTCTTCTTTACTTCTCAATTGCCCACTCAGTCCGAAGAGGCACCTAGTGGCAAGAGTTATTTTGCTTTGGTAGGCGAAATTATCTACGACTTCGAAGTTATGACAGTCAACATTTACATGGGAGCCAAGTCGCGAGTGCGACGACTGTGAGTTTGATGACAGGAGATATTTCGTCTTGTCCTCCTTCACTACCCATTTGCTTTGCTTCCTTATCTAGTCTGGAGAAAGCAGAACTAACGGCGCGATTGTTAAGGCCAATGATGTCAATCGTCAACGATTTGGGAATCGGGTTCGCCTTCTTCTGCAGGCTGCAGGACTGTTCCCTCTATAATTTAAATGTGCTCTAGGTATCAGTTACTAGACAATCTCCTTGGGTTCTATAAAAGTAAGCTCCGGTCTTGAAACCTTCTGTTAGTCGCCGCATTTTTTCATAGAATTTTCGAGCATCACTCCTGTCGGCCAGCTTGTCAATACTCACGCATTTCGGCCTATCTCTTTTTCTGTCTGCAAATATGTCCCACTTCTCTCTTCAACTCTCGGTATCTAACCCATCCCGCACGTGTTGTGGTCGATTGTAACATTGCGAGGTAGGCAGTCAGTTTTCACATCGTCCTCCTCTTCCGTCGGAGCGTGGGCGCAAATCATCGATATGTTGAATAACCTCGCTTTGATGGGGATTATGGCTAGATGTGTTTCACGAGGACATCAACCAGCTGGGCAGCGGCACCTGCCCAATTAAGGGACCGGACGTTCCTGGTGCATGACCTCAAATCGTAGTCCTTACATGATCGTCATCAAAAGAGGGGTCTCTCATCCGAGGCATTTGGTAATCTTTCGTTGGGTGCGATTTTTACGTGACGTGTCCCAAACCCAGCGGATAACCCTGGGGAGGGATGATTCGCCTTCTTACTTTGGCACGCCTTCAAACAGATGTTTTTGGCTACCCAGAGGATACTTGGTCAAAGACCGGAAGTCATGAGCTGCTTGAGCCATATGTAAAAGAATCGTTTGTGGCCACTCCCAAGTGAATGGCGATCAGAGAACTTTCCTCACTTGCGTGAACTTCTACACATGACTCCATCCTCCAAAGAAAAATTACTTTACCTAAGAAATAAAGAATCTCCAAAATAACTGCAATTTCAGCGAGCATAAAATGGCTTTCAGAACATGTACATATATATTTCACATATATACAAATAATAATAATTTTGTTTGGGTCTTCCATTTATC